>NW_020664584.1:12184726-12219131 GCF_002925995.2 Terrapene triunguis
CCCCCGTCTCTTGACTGCTCCCTCCAGAACCTCCCTGCCCCTTCTCTGACTCCCTGGCCTCCTTACTCTGCCGCTCAGGCCAGCGTGCGGGGGAGAAGGAGCAGGGGGAGGAGCTCCAGACTGCCGGTGCAAACGGCCGGCTGGTGATCTGCAAATGCAGGGAGGGAGCGATCTCTGCTGCAGGGGGAAGGAGGGGCTGTCTCTGGCTGTCGGAGCCCCATGTAAGTGGCACCATCCTGCCGGCCTCCCTGTTAGCCGCGCGTGCCCTGCATGGGGGGGGGGGAAGTCCGGACATTTAGAAATTCCCCCCGGACGCTATTTTTAGCTCTAAAATCCGGACATGTCCGGGGGAATCCGGACGAATGGTAACCCTAGTCCTGGGGGGCAGTTGGGGCAGGGGTCCTGGGAGGGGGTGATCAGGGGACAGGGAGCAGGGGGGTTGGATGGGTTGGGGTTTCTGTGGGGGGCAGTCGGAGGGAGTGGATGGGGGCAGGGTGGGGCTACCCTCCCTCCCCGTGGAGTGTCCTATTTTTTGAATGTTAAAACATGGAATCCCTACTCACAGTGCAACTCTCCATTCAAAGCAGGCTGCAGCATGAGGTCTCAGCTTCCTCACTCCCTCCCCCTCTTTCCTGTTGGTAGTGGCCAAGGGAATGCTGGGAAATGTAGTTCTTTCCCTGCTCCAGGGCTGGCTCTATAGGCAGGGAGCTAACCAAGGAACTACAGCTCCCAGGGCCCCCTGTTGGTTCTCAGCTCCCATGCTGGATCCCTGCCGCCCCTGCAAATGGGCTGCCCCAAGCATGTGCTTGCTTTGCTGGTGCCTAGAGCTGCCCCTGTTAGCGAGGGATGTTCAAGTTAGGGTGCTCCCTTCAGTCAGGGCAGGCTAAGTACCTGCCTGTTGCTCCTACAATAAGGACTACCCCTGCATTTTAACCCAAAACAGCCCAAACGGATCACTTTGGCAAAGCGGCTCTGACTGCTGAACACCTAGGCAGAGTGGATGTGTCTGTGCAATACCGTCTGCTCCTGAAGTCTTTTCTCCCAGTTCATCACTAGATGGCAGAGGAGAGCTCATCTGACCCTGGCTCACATTAATATAGACATGCCTTCCGTCAGAAACACCTGGGAGAAAAGATTCAACACCCCATTCATCTGAGGGCTCAGTCCACAGCTCTGGTCTTCCCAGGAGTCTGTCAGTGAGAACGGAGAAGGCTGGATATTCCAGATATTTTTAATGAAAAAACAAGCAGCAAAGCAAGAAATATACGACCCCATGCAAAAATCTTTGCAGGTCACCTTTAAAAACTGCCGGGAAATCAAATGCAAAAACTTAAATTAGGCTACACATTTTAAATGTCAAAGTGAAGTTCACTAATCAACATTATCTTTGTATCTTGTATATTGCACTTACTAAGAGAAATCAAATGTATTACGCAATCAAGATTTCCAAAAAATGTCACCTAAAGTTAGGCCCCTAAAGCCACAGTTAAGCTCCTCGTAAGTGACTTGATTTTCAAAAGTGCCAAGCACTCAGCAGGGTGGGAGTTTTGCCATTAACTTTGGTGGAAGCAGGATTGGATCATTTGTATTCCCTCATGGGGACATTCTCTCGGAGACTCTGCATTGTCAATCTCTTCCAGCCCCAGTGCACGCTCCCCGATGTCCTACTCTGGATGTTCAGCAATAATAAGCGAGTGGCATACACAAGAATTCCTGCACAAAATGTCCTCTACTCTGTAGTGGAAGAGGAGAAAGGCAAGGACTGTGCAAAGATCCAGACCGTCTTTTTAAAGGTAGAGTTTATGTGAAAAACCTAACCATATTCCTGCTTCTTTCACTCCATGTTGGTCTCCCTTCCTTCCCCAGCTCTAATTATTGGTTCTGTATCTGAGAAAGAATTTGTAAGACTAGTAAAAGCCAAGAAGTCTAATTGCATAGTGAGAATACTGCTCATTTCTATACCAGGTCCAAACAAGTGAGCTCCTGGACTGGGTAAAGACTAACTTGACTTCTCCTCTCACAGAGTGGTTGTTTTCATTTAGAAAAAAACCCAGCACAAAGCATTTGGAACATTTTGACATGGGAACATTTCATCATTTGCAGAACAGAATGTTTTTGTTTTTGTTTAGAAACTACTTCATTTCAAAATTTCTTTAATATTATAAAAAAGGTAAAATCAGAAGGAAATGTTTTGATTTTATGGAAACAAAATATTTTGATTTTGAAGCACTTTTTTTTTTTTAAATTTTGTTTCATGTGAAATTTTGAAAGTTTTGGTTTCCTTCTGGAACATAACATTTTTTTTGAGATTGTGGAATTTCCCAAGAAACAGAAAATTTGGTCCCCGCCCAGCTGCCCTTCATACCCACGTGTAAAGCTGCAGGCCCAGTGATGGTGCACTGCTAATCACCGGCGTGTGATATAGTCACTGCTGGTCTGATGGCCTGTGGGTCTGGATGGGAAGTGAAACTAACATTCTGCACTCCAAGGTCCCAGGGTCACGCACCGGAGAGATCTTTGCGAAACTAGAGATCTATATGTGGCTGGGGGTGACCAAGTACGTGAAGAACAGCACTACAGAACTGCCCGAGGAGTTCAAGCCTGTCTACGAGAGTGGCCAGCAGACAGCGCGGCTCCCATCGCACATGCCGCCCAGCCGGCTCAGCAGGGACGGTGAGCACAAGCTGCCCTGATTGCACTGGTTACTTTACAGTCCCACTGGAGGCTAAAGTGAAAACAAATGAGAGAGCGGTGAGCTGAGCGAGTCCTGTCTGGGCACCTGGATGTGGGCTTTGCCAAGAGCCTTTTTGGCTTGTGGGAACGTGTGTTTGCCACAGCAGCATTTAGAGTGCTGCCGTCTCCTTCTGTACGGATGGCATAGACCTGCTAGTGTGGAGGGCAGAGAGAGCACGGCACCTCAGCCTGCCATAGACAACCTGTGTCCCTAGGGCAGTGGTTCTCAACCTATTTGCCATTGTGGGCCTCATCCAATGTTACCTCTATGGCCCTGAGGATGTCACATGGGCCACAGCTGTGTGCTGATTGGGCCATAAGTGGCCCATGGGCTGCGAGTTGAGAACCACTGCTCTAGGGTTTAAAGTTCTGGCAGAATGTCACAGGGACCCCCCCCCAGTTAGAAAGGGACACTGACTTCATAAGCTACTGGAGAGTCACTGACTGGGCTCCGATTTCTAGGTTGTGTGACCTGCTCAAGATCTGTCCAGTAATTCATTGGCTTTGCTGTGATGCAGCTCTGAGGGGCTCATGTTCATTACAAATCACTCCAAAATTAACCCCCCAAAGACTTGTTGTCACTGGGGACAAAGAAATTAACCAAAAGTGGACTGCCTGGCCCAAGCCATGTTGATATACTGATCCAAAGCACTTCAGCAGACACCTGTAAAGGTGCTGTCCCCTGCCCTCCTCACCTCCGAGGGCCACCCCCTCTCCCTCTGGGTCTGCCTAGAAACTCTCTCCCAAGAGTGCTAAGGGCTACTCTGATCTCATAGCAGCCCAGTGATTTCTGCTTTTTCTTGCCAGACTTCAGTTACTTCCAGCTGCGAGCTCACTTGTACCAGGCTCGGGGGATCCTGCCTGCTGACGACAATGGCCTTTCAGACCCATTTGCAAGAGTGGTGTTTTCGACTCAGTGCCAGACCACCAGGGTAAGGTCTCTCTGGTCCCACTGCAGCCCATCTCCCTCACCTCAGGAAACTCACCTGTGGACCAAGTCAGTCACTGCTTGCAGTGTTGGAAGCTGGCATCACCGGAGGAGACTTGACTCCAGCTGTGGAGACATTTTCATGCCCTCTGAGTGTTGGGATTTTTCTCTGAGACTTTCCACACTCTGTTCCCAAGGAATTAGCTCAAATCCGGATTTGTCACTGAGGACTTTTTCTCGGCATACAGCAGTCCTGTGCTGAGAGGATGGGTGTAGGGGTTTGCCAAAGCACACAAAAATCAATCGGATTGTACACACATTCTAAACCAAAGTGACTCATGCACATTCCATGTTACATTGTATCACACTTTGTAATTGGGTTACTAATTTTGGTAACCAATCCCTGTACAGATCATGAACTGTCCGCAAGCTGCTAGTAAGCAAAGCTGTAGATTATCAGCCGTCATTCTTCTTACTCTTTCTTTATCTACTAGCAACATGCTATTTACAAGGCCACTTGTGAAGCTGTGGTTTGTCCACTGTTAATCTCTGTTTCCTTTCATTGTTCGTGCCAGGCCTGCACTGGGCAGTGTGAATATTTAAGGAATCTTTGGTGACAACAGTTGTATCTGAGGGAAACTGGCTAATGCCCAGATCAGCGCCCAGAATTCTCTCATCTCCTGCTCTTGAAGGCATTGGCCATGCACACACTGCACTGAGTGGTGTGCGCGTGTGGGTATTTGTGTGTGCTCCATAGTGCCTCTCACCCTGCTTTGGGGAAGGAATGTCTGCAGCCTCCCCCTCCCCCTTTCCACTGCTTCCTTAAAGGGCCATTGTAAGTATGAACTTGACTGAATTCAAGAGACTCTGCTGAGCTCTATTAACCCTGATCGCTCTCCACGCAGACCTTGGAGGAAACCCTGAGCCCGTTGTGGAATGAGCTACTTTTATATGATCAGCTGATTATTGATGGGAGGAGAGAGGATTTGAAGACCGAGACCCCAGTTGTTGTCATCAATATCTTTGACCATAATAAATTTGTAAGTATAACAGAATGACCCTGGCCCTCTATGTCCATAAGCTCAGTGTGTGCAGGAGTCTGGGGAAAGCTGAGGGAATATCTGTCCAGATACAGGACGTCACATGGACGACTGCACCAATTTGCTCTGCCTCCGCTCCTGTGATTGGATCTTACCTATACTGGCAGCTCAAAGCTGCAGAGAGGTTGGAGCTGCCAGGAGTGGCTCCCTGGGAAAGGCTTTGACAAGCTTTCTGTTGTCATTCTGCTCTGGTGGTGCCAAACAGTGGAGTCGTGTGTGTAATGAGGGAAGCCTGCCGAGCTGGCGCTGGCCTGGGGAAGTGAGGTGCTCTTAGGGGAGAGGATGGTTCACATGCAAACACTGAGCTGGATTCTGGTTTGCAGTCTGGAAAGCAGCCAGACCTGCCAAGCTGCGAAATCCACTGTGTGGCAGAGTTCTAAGTCAGTGCCCAGACAGGCCACTGCACTCCCCCAGCTCAGCCCATGCACAGGAGATGTGGCAGGGGCTTGCTGTGGTCCAGAGTCCCAAAGGCAGAAGTCAGAGCAGGTCTGTAACAGTTTTACCTCACCCAGTGTCAGCCCCGCGACTGCCTCAGCTTCCTCCTTCCTTAGTCAAACCACCTCATCTGGTGCTTTAAAGTTACTCCTCCATCAGGGGCCTGCTTTATTGACTGAACGAGAGCAGTTTAACTCCGAGCTAGACTCTCAGCCACCTGCCCCAGGCTCACCAGCTCACTAGGCCCAGCCTGGGTGCCACAGTCCATTTGGTTCCTCCAGGCTCATAATTCCCTTGGAAGGTTTTTGCTGTTGCAGCTCACTGCAGGTAGCTGTAGCCAGGCCTCTCCCTCTGGCTGGTAGGGACAGCCTCTTTCCCAGCCCTCAGCGACCCTTGTATCAGGTCCGGCCCAGGCCTTCCAGTTCCCAGCCCTGATCTCCCATCTCTGAGAGAACAGGCCTCCTCACACGTAGCCCTGCCCTGGCTACCATCACATGATCCCCGTCCGCCTGGCCCAAGCCCGAACCCATCACATGGGCACCCCACTTAGGGGGATCACTGGACACAGGTGGGGCTGATCCCAGCCCCCCTTACAGGCCCAGCCCTCCCTGTGACAAGCTCTGAGCATGCTCTAACCTGGGCTGCGGTGGGCTGATGCAGACCTGCCCTGCTATCTGGTTTGGTGCAGCCGAGAATCTGGGCTATTTTTCACTTACAGACCCAAGTGGAGGTGTTGCAGTCTATTCGTAACACACTGAATGTGACCATCAAACTGAACCACAGCATTATCATGCTAATATGTGTTTCCCACTATTCGTAGCTGTCTCCACTGGTGCCAAAGCCCAGCTGTCCCCACCCAGCTGCCAAAACCTCCTGGAGAGCTTGACGCAGTGCAGTTATGTGTCTTCACTACTGAGTGCAGCAGCACAATGAAAACTGAAAATGTGCAGGCCTTGTAAAATAAACTGAACTGAATATCAAATTCAATCATATCACAGTCCCCAAAAACTGTTAACATAATGGTGTTAGGGTTGCGAAGTCCAGCTCTTGAAAGCTAGGAAATGCCAGAACTGGCAACCTGCATTTTGATATGGTCTTTCATTACATGATCACCTGCTGTCTTTTTCACAGGACCTTTGCGTCATGCAGTGCACAGGATGGACAGTGCTCAGGGGATGAGTCGGGGTGTGTAGCAAAGGAGGCTGTTGTCTGTAGGCCTTGCCTCATTCACACTAGAAGTTGAAAGGTGTATAGGAATGAGGCAGTGGATTGTAGGAAGAAAGTCTGGTCATGTGGCTAAGGCTGTTGAATGGAGAATTGGATTCCATCCTTGTCTTTTCCACTGTCTCTGTGTGATGTTGGTAAAGTCACGACACCACAGTTTTGGCAGGTGGCCACTGTGTGTTCCTCGTTTTGAGGGTGTCCAGCTTGAGACACTTGAGGCTCGATATGCAGAGGTGCTGAGCACTCACAGCTGCAGCTGAACTCATTGGGGGAAGTGGATGCTCGGCACCTCTGGAAGTAAGGAAGTGTGGCTGAATGAATGAGCAAAGGGCTGGGCGTCAGGTTGCCCTGAGTTCTGGTCTTGGTTCTGCCACTGATTCTCTCTGTGGCCTTGGCAAGTCACTTTGTCTTCCTGGCTCAGTTTCCCAACTGTAAAATTGGCCACACACTGAATAATGAGGATAGAAAGAAACACTGAACAGGTTCCTGAGCACTGTCCAGCCTGTGCTCGGAACAGGACATGGGGCATGTGGAAAAAATAGCATGTGATCACATAACAAAAGCCTGTCTAATAATAATGCAAACACACAAGGGGACTGAATTATGGTGGCCAATTCTATCATTTCCTAACTTTTGAGGGCTGGACTTTGCAACTTAAATACCCTTAATTTAACATTTTTTGTATGTAATAATATACATAGATGCATGCATTGTCTTACACACACTGCTTTAATTCTCAATAGTAGTCATAGGTTTTATTATTTACAGACCACCCTAGATATACAGATAGTTTACAAGCAAGGAGACAAGGCCCATACTGTAAATAACTTGAAGTCTAACTCCGGTAGATACAGGGCATGCAATGATTGTTGAAATGCAGGAAGGCATGGCTGCATTGTCAGTGAGAGGAAGGAGTTTGTTGCCTTGTTCTGTATTGCACCCATTTCTGTGGTATCTGGTTACATTTTCCACAGTTCAGATTGGGCCATTAGCATTACACTTAAGAAGAGCCGATCCCTAAGCTCTCCTGAAGCCCTCACCTATAAAGATGAGAAGAGGAAGACTGGGCTGGTCAGCTAAGTGCCTAGGGTTTTATGGTTCTGTCAGTGGAAAGCCCAGGAAGGGAGGTGTAGTTTGATCCCGTTCTGAACGTGATCCCAGTACTGAGTGCCCTGTCATGGGCTCCCTGCAGCAGTGCATGGCGGTCAGCGACGGAGAGAGAGTCTTTCCGGTGACTTTGCAAAACGTACACCTGGTGGGGATTCAGCCCGTTCTGGCATGTTGTACTGGGGCCTGATACGCCGTGAGAATGCTGAGGCTGTATCCAATGGCGGCTCCTTCTTGTTTGTAGGGTTCTCCAGAATTTCTTGGCCGCGCCTTTGCTACTCCACAGGTGAAGCTGGTGGATGAACCATACTGCAAACCTGCCCTGCAGTTTTTTGACATTTACAAAGGAGCCAGAGCAGCAGGGGAATTAATTGCTACCTTTGAGCTGATCGAGCTGGATTACAGCGGCTACTTGGAGGTAACTGGCTTGTCTGGGGTAGCAGTGTGGTAAGGGGTGCATGGCAGCTCGTTCCAGCTGCTCCTGCTATCTCGACTTGGCAGATTAACACCTGGGGCATGATGCTGGGCTCCCTGCACTAGCCACATCCTCAAGCAGAGAGGAGCACTCCCATCGCGGGCGGGCCCCCAGTACCAATGGGCAGCAGTGAAGGAGGAGGACAAAGCTGGAGATGGGCGGGTAGGTGGGTGAGGGGATGTTGTAGGGCAGGAGAGACAAGCGCCTTAATTTCTGTGTGGCCTGGCCATTTCCATCTGTCCAGCCTTCAGTGCCCAAAGACGTGGAACCCAAGGAGCCAGACTTCCTGGAGGACCCCCATTCTGGACGCTTCATTATCCCAGAGGGAATCCGGCCCATCCTCAAAGAATTCCGCATAGAGGTGCCGTGGCTTTCAGTAGAGTTCTGAGCAGAGTGTCCTCTGACTGGTACCAATGCCGTGACTTTATGGCAGGGGGTTGGGGAAGGGACTGACACAGTGCCTGGGACTCAAACATGTCTGTGCTGCCTCCTCACACCAGGGACTGTTGCAGGCCAGAAGTGAGTGTGGCTTTGAACTGGGGCGACATCTACCCACCAGCCCTATCACATTTCAGGGTGCAATCCAGGCACCACCTGCACTGCAACCTGGGGTGCCTCACAATGCTTTGCTGCTGTATCTCCCACCCTGGGCCCATCACAAACAGCCAGAGAGCATGCAGGTCATGTCCTGAGTGTCTGCGATAGCAGCAGCCTGCCAGCAACACTCCACCAGCCTTGGTTTCCACTTGCTGGGTGACCCCAACACACTTCCAGTCCTGGACTTTCCCCAAATGTATGTTCTGCACTGTCCAGCCCTCTCCTCGGCAGTCCAGATATTGGAGGTCCCTTGAACCTTGTAAGGGGTCAGTGTACAACAGTTTGCTTCCTTAACTGCAGTTACCAAACAATTTAGTTTAAACACACTACTGGATTAGTTTTGATTAAAGAAGACTAGAACAAGTTTATTTAACTACACGGAGAGAGATTTTAAGTGAGTACAAGTATAAGGCATGGAAGTCAGAAATGTTTACAAAAGACATAAAGATAAAGCGCTTTCTAGTAACTAAAATTTAACAAATAGACTTGGTTCAAAGTGAAATCCTTACCACATGTTCCCAGCACGAGGGCTGGCCAAATTCTGAGGTCAGAACCGCTCCCAAAGTCCAAAGGCTGGTTCCTTGATCTTCCCAGGTGAAAGAGAGAGAGAGAGAGAAATCCTACCAGGGGTGTTTTTGCCCCTCCCTTCCATACTCCAGTCACCCTTTGCAATGCATTTTCCTGAGCATCACTAGATAACGTTCCTTCCAGCTGTGAGGATGGAGACACGGGGGTCTCATGGGGAAAGAGCTTCCATGTTGTTTGTTAAAATGCAGATCAATTTGTTCCTGCCCCCCTTCGCTGCCAAAGACTGGCCATGTGACCAGTGATGGTCAATCAGCTTTGACGACACCTAGCTAGAGGTGTCAGCTTGTCCTTTGTCTTCGAGAAACTTGTTAACTCCTCCCCAGGCTTGTCTGGTGAATGCATGTCAGTCACAACTTTAACTTTACGTCATGTTGCTATATGCGTTTCACTGGTTTATTATTGAACAGTGAGTTATTAGTTTTCAAATGCTATCTCACAAGGCGTATTTTGTACAAAGACAATCCCAGTGGTGTGTAGGGTGTGTATACAGGAGTGCGTTGGGTCACAAGCCCCCATTACATCCAGCATCTCACATGGAAAGTGTCCCATGCGGTTTGATTAACTCCCGATCAGACTGAACAGAGGAGCCTGGCTGTGAGACAGCGCATTGGCTTTCGCTCATCTGCCCCCAAAGTGCTCTGCTGAGTCTGCCCACCTCCACACCGGCACATTCATCTGCTGTTGATGAAGTTTCTAGTGTTTTCCTCCTGGGAGCATCTGGGTGGGTGAGGAGCAGCCCTCACTCCTCCTGTGTTGGAAAGAGGGGTCCGAGTGCCAGGGACGTGGGAAGGGTTAGCAATGGGGCGAGGAGCTGGTGGTGATGCTGGTTACCTGTGGGGGTGTGTCTGGCAGCTGGACAGGGTGTGGTGAGATGAGCACTGGGATTAGGTGGGTGGATTGGGGGTGATTGTCACTCTTGGGGGTGAGGGATTGGCGGCTGGGAAGGCGTGTGTGAAGAGTGCTGAGTGCCTAGACCAGCTGACGCGCTTGACTCCTGCTGTTCAGATCCTGTTCTGGGGCCTGCGAGACTTGAAGCGGGTGAACCTTTTTGAGGTAGATCAGCCCCAGGTGATCATTGAATGTGCTGGAAAGAAAGTGGAATCGGAAGTGGTCGTGTCATACAAAGAGAACCCCAACTTCAACGAGCTGGTCAAATACATCAACGTGGTAAGCAGGGAGCAGTGCTCACTGCCAGGGCCCGGGCTGCAATGCTGACTCCCCACCCCCGCTAGCTCTGGGGCAGGGGCTTAGCGAGGAGGGGAGAGGCAGAGTTTCCAAGGCCCGTGTTTCTGGAGAATGGGCACATACCTACAGACTGGGTTCAGCCCCAGCTGCGTTCCCCCGCCGGGGAACTGGGGCCCGTTAAAGACTAGCTGCTGATAGGAAAGAACGCTCCATGGCATGAATCCATTCAGCCAGCATCAGGGACTGCCTGCCAGCAGTATGTGCCAGGGGCTGCCTGCTGGCCAGGCATGGGCAGTGCTCTAGTTCAGAACTGAGGAGCTGGGTCCCAGCACTGACTGGCTCTGTCAGGATCTACCTGCATAGGGAGCATCAGGGCCGCTGTGCTAGGGGCTCACCCGGGTGCAGCTGGTTGGAGCGCAGCCCTTATCTGCCAGCTGGACACATGGGTGAGCTATAAGCCAGGCTCTGAGCTGTCTGCAGGACCCTCCCCTGCAGCCCTGGTGACAGTGTGAGAGGCTCTTTTGCAGGAGCTCCCGGAACAGGTGTACCTGCACCCACCCCTAAGCATCTTTGTGGTGGAGCAGCGAGCTTTTGGGCGCACCGTGCTGGTGGGGACCCACGTGGTGTCCCATATCATGAAATTCTCTCCCAGAGAGCTGGAGGAGCTGGAGGAGGGGCCAGAAAATCCACCCAAAGGTGAGTTTCCTGGTTTGAACTGTGCTACACACCCCCTCACATGGCAGGGTGGCACGGGGCTTTCCACTGCCAAGTGCTGCGGGGGGGAGAGGGACTGTCCCGGCATGCAGCACAACTAAGTGCAGCGTTTTCTGCAAGGCTGGCATGTCCCCATTGTCCCTCCCTCGCCGGGGCAGTGCAGCAGAGGTGCGATTAGACACCCCTCGGCTAACCCAGGCAGGGCAAGCTGGGGCGGAATTCAGGTCTGATGGTCTCCAGTGTCTTGCTGTGAGGCTGTGGACTCTCTGTGGTGCTGCATGAAGGGGCTGCTGACTGAATTCCTGGAGGGGTAACTCCTCACCCCCTCAGACAAGGCCATTAACCTGTGGTAGGGCTCAGCGAAGTCCCCTTTGGGGCTAGGGATCATGTGGTGGTGTGAAGCAGAGAGGCTTCCTCCTGTGCTCTCCGGCATCTCCCAGGCACACACACAACATGGAAGCTATTGAAACGAGAGGTATTCAGAAAAACCAGTGCCACACAGCTACTGGGGATGAAGTACAGCATGGGGTGGGGAGTCATGTCACGCAGAGTTACACGGTGCAGTGGGGGGTTATGCAGGCCCATGGGGGCAGGGTCACACAGGGTGACACGGTGCGGTGGGGGGTTATGCAGGCCTGTGGGGGCAGGGTCACGCAGGGTGACACGGTGCGGTGGGGGGTTATGCAGGCCTGTGGGGGCAGGTTCACGCAGGGTGACACGGTGCAGTGGGGGGGTCATGCAGGCCCGTGGCGGCAGGGTCATGCAGGGTGACATGGTGCAGTGGGGGTTATGCAGGCCCGTGGGGGCAGGGTCACGCAGGGTGACACAGTGCGGTGGAAGGCCCCTGCAGCTTCACGACGCCGCCTTTCTGGTGTAAAATTTCAGACTGAAAGTGGGTGGGGTAATGTAGGTAACTTGGGGATTACAGGAATGGCGTCCCTTGCAGTGAGGTGCACCTGAGAGGTACGTCTGTGCCCTTGGCTCAGCGGCCATTAATTGGTAATGAGACCTTGGAAGATTAAACAATGAATGAATGATCTTCCTGTTGGAATACATAGTCTCCATCTTTCTCACTCAGCACGGAAAGCCTCTGCTCGACCCAACATCTCCCAGACTGTGATCAACATTGGCCTGACTGCTAGCGACATGGGCAGCAAAGCAAACCCCCTGAATCTGGTGAAGGTGAGTGCGGTGTCATGTTGACAGTAACCTTCACGTTACTATTTGAATGGAAATGCTGCTTGCCCGAAGTACCCTCTCTGGCTTTGACTTGGATCCTATCCCTAGGTTGTACCCAAGAATAGTAACAGTTCAGAAGTGACAGTCACCTTCCCTGTTTCAGTGTCGCC
Source organism: Terrapene triunguis (assembly GCF_002925995.2). Classification (NCBI taxonomy): domain Eukaryota; kingdom Metazoa; phylum Chordata; order Testudines; family Emydidae; genus Terrapene; species Terrapene triunguis. Next base: position 12,197,162 of record NW_020664584.1, read on the forward strand.
TAGCAGATCATATGGCAGCATAATTCACTTTCTGGAATAAGCCTGATTTTGATTGACCGTTCCTCTAATTTCCTCAGCGCCCCCCCCCCCGTCATTTCTGTGTGAAATGGCACTTGTCTGCACTCTAGAGAGAGACTACGTGGGGAGGAGATGTTGAGGTTAATCCGATGAGGGGTTTCTGGGATATGAGACGTGGGAAAAATTAGTTGTATTTCACTTTCTGAAAAATTCTTCTAGTGTTTATAAAGTCGTAAATGCCATCTCATTAATGGCTAAGTCTGGAAACTTCTGAGCTGGTCATTCAGTTGCCCTGGATGAGAGTTACCGCAGACAAGCATGGGTGCAACATTTCAGAATAATTTCTGACAGATTTGTATACATCTGAGCACTCAGTCAGATTCCAGCAGAGTTTCTGAGCTTTCCTGGGTGTTATAAGAATTGGCTCAGAAGATGCAGCCTGTGGAAGCTATAAACTCCATCACCATTACCAGTCTGAATCCAGCAGGTCACAGGCTCCCATAGCTGAACTCGATTTCATCAAGCAGGCTAAATACTCCACTGTGGAGTGTTTTATTTGAAAATGTGATTTTCACTGACTCACATATTTCACTTCCCATCACACCGATAATTCTTGCAGAGTAAAGTTTCTGTATCAGAAGAGAATCTACACCATGTTCCTACATGTCAGATTAGAGATGCCAAACCAGCGCCCTCGAGCCAAACCCCTCTACATTCAGGTGCGAGGAGCGGCAGGGGCTTGCAATCTGAACTCAGTCAGATCCCAATCAGAATTGTACAGCTCTGGCCCATATCTAGTTAAGACTTAAATAACTTTTCACAAGCTTATCAGAATGTTAAAATAATGCCATTGGAAGGTTTTAATTATAATAAAACAAAAGCTGTTGGAAAACCTAGAAATTCAATGCTAAGATTCAGGTTGAAAAAGCAATCCATTGAAGTCAGGAAATTCATAGTTGGCTTCCACAAACAGCTTTTGCTATGACCCATATGAATAGCCACCTTCTGCCTATCCGCCAGCAGTCTCCCTGCCCCATCTCTTACAGCCATGCGGCACCATGACCTCTGTCACATTCCAATACAAACCATGGTGCCTGAACTACTGGAACTACTGGAATGACGTCAGGATTGGAGTTACATTGTTATTTATAGAGCACCAAAAGTAAACAAGGTGCTTTAGAGACAAGGGATTTTGGCCCTGCTTTGTACTGAAAATGTCATCAACTACCATACTGTAGAAATCCCCTTCATACACAGCCCTAGGACTCCAAACACAGACCCCCCTTTATTTCAACAAAAACTGCACTGACATGTATCCTCCATTCTGCCACATCCACCCTTCAAGCTGCATCTTGGGCTTGGCTCAGCTGGGAGAACGCATCCTGTTAGAACACACCTTGACTAACACAATGTGTCAGACTGTGTAGATTAGACTTGTGTGTCAAATTGTGTTAGCTGATTGTGGGTTACCAGTTAGTTAACCTTTGTTCTAACTAGATGGCTTTTCCCACTTTAGACAAGCCCCCTGACTGGCCCTTCCAAATATTTGTAACTCTCTGATGTGACTCAGTTGCTGCCCCCTAGTGAACAAGAGCACAGGGTCAGAGTTAAGGGTGTTTGGACAACTTTGCCATTGCATTTCCTGATTTTCACACTCTTGTTTCAGTAATGACAGCATCCCCGAAAACAAACATTCCTTCCATTGTAGAATTTCTAACCTTGCCGAGACTTTTGATCATAGTATTTGGAATCACTTCTAGGGCATCTCACTTCCAATGGGCTGGAGCAATCCAGACCAGTGAGGGGTTGTGTCACTGCCTGTCCTGGAACCCTGAATGCCTTAAAATGCTCGGCTGCTGTAGCTCCCTTGTTTGGATGCTCCCAGCCAGCATAAAAGCATGCTTTGAGTGTCTGCGTGACAAGTCATCCTGGACCAGCAGCTCTGACTCCAGTAGCCTGCTTGCTACACCACAGCCACACTCTGGCCACCACAAGCCTTGGTTACACCTGGCAAGGTGACCCCTACTCCCCCCGTCCTGAATTTTCCCCAAATCATGTGTTCTTCGAGTGATGGTTCCTATTGTATTCCACTGTGGGTTCTGCATGCGCAGCATGCCTCCAGAGTCGGTGAATTTGAAAGTAGTGTCTGTGGTCCATGTATGCACCCTGGCTCGCCTCGTGCTTCCAACTGAGGTGATAAATGGTGGGGTGGTCTGACCGCCTCTTCAGTTCCTTCTCAGCACCGCATGGTCTGGGTTGGAACCTCCAGTGTCCTCATCTCTGATGTCATTCTAAATAAACAGTTGTAAATCATTTTATTAATTCTTCTTCGAGTGATTACTCATGTTGATTCCAAGTAGGTGTGTGCGTGCCGCATGCACAGTCATTGGAAGGTTTTTCCCCTAGTGGTACCCATTGGGTCTACTATGGAGCCCCCTGGAGTGGCGCCTTCATGGAGGTGTATGTAGATCCCTGGCAACCTGCCACCTCTTCAGTTCCTTCTTATCGCCAGTGATGGTCGTTGGAGCAGCTTCTCTCTTGCGAACAGCAAGCAATCCCGTAGTGGACTTTCATTCAATGTTACCTGTAAATAGTTAAAATCTTATAGTCAGTTAGTGTAAATAGTTAGCTTAGATAAGTTTCAGTTGGGAGTCCCCCACCTATCTCGTTTCTCCTCCTGGGGACTGGGGCATGTCTCGGTCTCAGGGTTTCAAGCCGTGCGGGTCCTGCCTGAAGCCTATGCCAAAGGGAGACCCACACGACTCTGGTCTGAAGTGCCTGGGAGAGTCACACCAACCAGACAAGTGCAAAAACTGCAAAGGCTTCAGACCAAGGGCCAAAAAAGAGAGGGACTTTAGGCTGAAACTGCTCCTTATGGAGTCAGCCCTTTGTCCCCAGCCAGCCCAGGTGGCGTCCAACCCCAAGCCCGGCACTTTGGTGCGGAGTGCACCAGCCTTGGTAAGGGTCACTATGGTGCCAAGAAAGGACTCGGGCTCCAGGGGCCCCCAGCAGAAGGGCTCCAGAGACTTCCCCAGTGCCGAAGACCTCCTCCGGTGCAAGTGCCTGTCACCGCTCCCATTCGCCAGTGCCACACAAGAAGAAGAAGACAGACAGAGGGGGCTCGCCCACTAAAGTAGTGGAGCAAGCAGGCACCAGCGGGGTGTGTCCCACATCAGGACACCCAGCTCTGACTCTGCCGACACCGTTGACTCCAGCCTCGCGGGGAGGTCTGTCGAGTCCGGTTCTCGTGGATTTCCCGGTAATGGAGCAGGAGTGTTGGGAGGAGGACATAGATCTTCCTTCCACACTGGACACCTTTGAGGCAGCTAGGGACCTCATAACGATGATGGCGCAGTCCCTGGCACTGGCGCCGCAGAGAGGCACTGTGCCCTCAAGAGGCAAGCCAACAATGATGCAGCAATGCTCGCCCTCACCTTCAGCTGAGGGACTTGTAGCCTTTTATTTTAAGTGAATTTTGTAATGTGTAAAAAGCAAGAGAGGGTCCTGTGGCACCTTTAAGACTAACAAAAGTATTGGGAGCATAAGCTATTGTGGGTAAGAACCTCACTTCTTCAGATGCAAGTAATGGAAATTTCCAGAGGCAGGTATAAATCAGTATGGAGATAACGAGGTTAGTTCAATCAGGGAGGGTGAGGTGCTCTGCTAGCAGTTGAGGTGTGAACACCAAGGGTGGAGAAACTGCTTCTGTAGTTGGATAGCCATTCACAGTCTTTGTTTAATCCTGATCTGATGGTGTCAAATTTGCAAATGAACTGGAGCTCAGCAGTTTCTCTTTGGAGTCTGGTCCTGAAGTTTTTTTGCTGTAAGATGGCTACCTTTACATCTGCTATTGTGTGGCCAGGGAGGTTGAAGTGTTCTCCTACAGGTTTTTGTATATTGCCATTCCTGATATCTGACTTGTGTCCATTTATCCTCTTGCGTAGTGACTGTCCAGTGTGGCCAATGTACATAGCAGAGGGGCATTGCTGGCACACGATGGCATGTATAACATTGGTGGACGTGCAGGTGAATGAGCCAGTGATGTTGTAGCTGATCTGGTTAGGTCCTGTGATGGTGTTGCTGGTGTAGATATGTGGGCAGAGTTGGCATCGAGGTTTGTTGCATGGGTTGGTTCCTGAGTTAGAGTTGTTATGTTGCGGTGCGTGGTTGCTGGTGAGAATATGCTTAAGGTTGGCGGGTTGTCTGTGGGCAAGGATTGGCCTGCCTCCCAAGGTCTGTGAAAGTGAGGGATCATTGTCCAGGATGGGTTGTAGATCACTGATGATGCGTTGGAGTGGTTTAAGCTGAGGACTGTAGGTGATGGCCAGTGGAGTTCTGTTGGTTTCTTTTTTGGGCCTCTCTTGTAGCAGGAGGCTTCTGGGTACACGTCTGGCTCTGTTGATTTGTTTCTCTATTTCCTTGTGTGGGTATCGTAGTTTTGAGAATGCTTGGTGAAGATCTTGTAGGTGTTAGTCTCTGTCTGAGGGGTTGGAGCAGATGCGGTTGTACCTCAGCGCTTGACTGTAGACGATGGATCGTGTGGTGTGTCCGGGGTGGAAGCTGGAGGCATGAAGGTAGGCGTAGCAGTCGGTGGGTTTTCGGTATAGGGTGGTGTTACACCACCGTGGGCTTGACTCTGGTGGCTACAGTTTCAAGCTTAACAGAGTGAAAGCTACCTCTGCTACTTGCTTCAGATCTAGAGTCTCTAGGAACACATAAAGACCAAGGGTAATGGCCACACAGACATTCACACGTACAAGGTCTAGTCTGTTTGACAAGTTTTATTCAAGTTACAATTAAAGTTATGAATACTCAAGCATATAGGAATTCTATACAGACCTATGCACAAGTTATACTCACATCCTTAACAATAATGTTAGGGACTGATGGGTCTCTCATGGATTGATCATCAGTAGAGGGATGGTTCCTGCTGGAATTTTCCATAGGGAGCTCAATTTTCCTGCTCTGGGCACCCTCGTTTTATAATGCGATTCTGTGTATACCTACATTCTGTGCATGTCCATAAAAGTGTCAGCCCTCTTTTTTCCTTATTGGTCTGATGTCCCCTAGAAACTTAAGGGACCTCGATTTCTACAGGTTTTGTAGGCTCTCTTTATTCTCATTAGCATTGATGCACAACCTATACCCTGTGGTTAAGGCACATGTTGGAGACAGATGCGACTTTACAGCATTTTTATGATTTAAAATTAATCTGGCTAATTTTTTGCAATATTGCCACTTGGTACCTCTTTTCCCATAATCTTAGGGCATCGGGTTAGTCTTCGGTCACTTACTTACGTCAGCATTTCTTAGCTCCAAGGCCTGAAATAGCTAAGCTAAAAGCTTGCAGGCCTCAGCCTAAAGGCCTTGCATTTCAACCCTACTTACTTAGTTACCTAATGCATGATTATTCCCTCTACATACTGATCAATCTTATACTTCTATAATCCTACAATTTAACTCTATTTAGCATACAATGATTATATATTACATAACATGTTAGTTAATCATAACCACACAATAAATGAACAATGAACTAAAATAATTGGCTATAGGCTGCTGTCGGAGCACTGGCTCTGCCTTCCTGATTCTGTGCCTCTGTCTCAACCAAGGAGCAGGTTAGACCAGCCTGGAGGCTGCTCTAGCTTCCATCTGCTGACAACAGTCCAAAGCGGCCACCTGCCAGCTGGGAATAGCTAGAGCACAGTTGTGGGTCAGAGGTTCCTGGGGACTTCCTGATGCTAGATGCATCCCCAACAAGGGAGTTAGGGCTGAATGCCATCCCCACAGCACTAAGGTCAGAGCAGGCCAGAGAGCCTGGCCCAAGGTGCTCTTTAGCTAGCCATCTCCTTGTGACTTGGGGTTTGTGTTTGTAAATGACGTGATCGGGAAGAGCATCACTGTCACTTAGCAGCCTTAGCTGTCTGAAGGGAAGGTTTTGTTGATTGAATATTAATTTGAAAGAATACACTGGGGAATGAATGGTACATCCATAAAGGGCCTGTCCTAGAAAGGTCTAATCCTCTGTCCCCCATGTGGAGATTGCCTTCATCCATGGTCAGCCTGCGTAGCACCTGGAGGGCTCTCATGTAAGGCAGGTGTACCTGCCTTAATGGAATCTCTTCTGCATAGCTCCTGCCTGTTTGCTATCCTCCTGCACTTGCCGAGAGAGCCAGGAGCTCTGGCATAGCTAATACCTTGGGTTGTCTTTCTGGTGGGAATAGTGCAGCTTTGGTAGAAATGCACAAAACCTGAGCCACAGGTAGCCATGTGTTGTGGTCTTTGTGAAAGCTGAGCCCCTGGGGTGGTGCGGGACAAAGCCTCTCTAATATCAGGCACCAATACAGTCCACTATATATGACTCACAGAAACCCATGCTTGGACCTTTCCTGATTCTCAGCCCTTTGCTGTGTGTTCTTAGGCTCCTCTGAAGAAAATTCCTATCAATAAACTCATCAAGAAAGAGGATGAGTTTGAGGAGGAAAAGCCAGAGTTGGAAGAACTGGATTGGTGGTCTAAGTACTATGAGTCCTTAAAGGAAATGAGCAACCAGGTAATGGTCTGTCACTTCCTTTGTCCCTTATTGGCATGAAAGCTGCATGATCAATGGGAATTAAATATTGCACTACTTGGGTGGATCCGGCCCCTCAGCTCTGGCCCTGGTCTCAGCATTTCATTGCTGGTTTGCGTAGGCAGCTCCCTGCTCAGTATGCTGACTGCTGAGAATCCCCTACTCACCCTGTGGGCACCTAGGTCAGGGATGAGAGTTTGGCTGGGTGGCAGGGTGCCCAGGGGTTGGTGCTGCAGTGCTGAGAGAATTTGGCCCGAAGTGCCTATGTCTCTTCTGAAAATGGGATTTGGGCTCAAAAGTCATGTCAGCCTGTCTCGTTGTTCACTGGGCAGCTTTGGCTAATGAGCTGAACCCAGCAGCATATAACTACTGATCCCAGCTGTGCCCCCCCACAATAGTGTTAATCAATCTAGTAATGCCAGCACAGGTGCCAACTCCGTGGGTGCTCTGGGGCTGGAGCACCATGGGGAAAAATTAGTGGGTGCTCTGCACCCACCGGCAGCCAAGCTCCCCTCCCCCTGCCCCATCTCCTCCTCCTCCTCCTCCCCTGAGCGCACTGTGTCCCTGCTCCTCCACCTACCTCCCAGCACTTCCTGACTGGCTGCCACCAAACAACTGTTTGGCCGCTCCGGGAGGGAACGGGGGGAGGGGGAACATGGCGTGCTCAGGGGAGGAGGTGGGGAAGAGGTGGGGCCGGGGTGGGGATTTGGGGAAGGAGTCGGAATAGGGGCAGGGAGGGGGCGGAGTTGGGGCAGGGACTTTGGGGAAGTGGATGGAATGGGGGCAGGGAAGGGGTGGGAGGGGCGGGGCCTCAGGGAAGGGTGTAGTCGGGGCGGGGTTGGGGGCAGAATGCGGTCGAGCACCCACTGGCGGGAGCAGAAGTCGGCGCCTATGTATGCCAGGTAATAATGTGATAAGGGGAGGGGCTACTCTGGCATGAAATGGGCTAGGAGCATTCGCCGGCTGAGCAACGCAGTAACGGGTGTGTATTTCAGTGCAATAGTGACGAGGAGGACGGGGACAACGACGACCCGAATGAGGCAGGTGAGTTCTTGGACCAGCCAGGCACACACGGGGTTTGCTGGCATTCCCAAATCCCGACCTGACGTCAGATGACACCGCACATGCTGGTGCTATATTTCAGCCAGCTGTTCAATTGGCAGCAGAGTGCAGACCCCAAGCTGATAGCACTGGGGGCTAGTGAGATTGCTGCTGGGCCGTTTCCCTGGTGCACACAGATTGTGCCCCTCAGTCTGATAAAATAGCGATTTCATCAACAGATCTCTGACTGCTTCAGAATCTGATTTTTGTTTTACTATACCCAAGCCCTGACACAGGCCCTCCCCTGCCCCTTTCCTACTCTTGCGCCAGACACCATTTGTACAGTAGGCAAATAGTTCTGCTTTCTGTACCAAGTCCTCAGTGACTTTCTGTCATCTCTGTTGCTGGCCTCTGTGCTCTGCAAATGCCCCATGTTCTTCCATGAAGCTAAATACTGGAAATGCTTTTCGAGGACAGTTCTTACAAGACATTGATTGTCATGTTGCACAATGATATTTTATCATGTTTTCAAACGACTGTCTGAAAGTCAAAGCTATTGCTGAGATGATGTCATGGAGTGACATACAAATCAGAGAGAAAAATACCTTGTTTGGAGAAGCCAGGACATTTCATGATTTCGTTAATGCCCTTTGTAGATGGAGGGAACTTAAATGTGGACTCTTTTGATGTGGAAGCGGAAAATGGAGTGATAGTTGAAGCCGAGCCAGTGAGGCCCAAAAGGAAACTCATAGCTACGCTGCAGGCAAGTCTCCGAGGGTGACTGATCTGCACTGTCTCAGCTTATTCCCTCCTGCTCCTTCTTCTTCACTGTCCTGCCAGCTGTGACAGCACAGATCCTAAAGAGGCAAAGCTAATCAGAATGCTGACACTCAGCCCTACCATCTGTTCACATGCACTGATCCGGCTCAGTGCTGAGTGCCCTCATCTCCCTTGGACACTGTCCAAAATGCCATAGAACCAGGGCGGGAATGGGGGAAATCATCCTTAGATCGCATTGACTCTTTCCTTCCCTTTGGGGAGACTGAGCTGGAAGGAAAGAGCCTAAATAACTTGCAGTTTATTTCAGATCTACAACTCAGAGCTGGAAAACGAGTTTGATAATTTTGAAGACTGGCTGTATATCTTTCCGCTTCATCGGGGGAAGGCGAATGAGGATGAGGATGGAAATGAGGATGAGAACTTTGTGGGGAAGTATAAGGTACTGTGTCATTTGAGTGCCATTCATGTTGTGCGTGAAATAAAAAATGACAGCAGTGCATGAAAGAGGGGAAAGCAATTAGCAGCATAAGAACATTTTGGAACATTTTTATCTGTTTATTCTTCACTAAGCAAGAATTGGGACACTAAATTCCTTCATTATAGCTTGTAGTCTGGAGGAATGCCTTGTAGTATAAAGGCTCCTGCATGAAATTCTCATGGCAGATCTGCATTGTAGAAGTTTCATGCCATTCCTTGGGCACCATGGAACCGAAACAAGCAGTAGCCACTAGGGCAGTGGTCCCCAAACTGTGGGGCGTGCCCCCCACAGAGGAACGTTCGGGGGGGCATGCGGTGGGGTCAGGGCCAGCCCCCACAGAGGGTGGGGAGGGAGTGCCACATAGTTCTGCTCTGCCCCCAGAGCAGCTCCGGTCCCAGCCACAGCTCCACTCTGTCCCCAGCCACAGCTGCAATCCACCCAGAGCAGCTCCGGCCCCAGCCCCAGCTCCACTCTGCCCCCTGCTCCATCCCCAGCCCAGCCACAGCCACAGCTCCGCTCTGCCTCCTGCTCCGCCCCCAGGCCAGCTCTGCCCTCATTCGCCTTCAGCCCAAGCTCCTCGGCTGAGCGAGCTGTGCAGTAGTGGAGTGGGGGCGCAGACAGATTCCGTTACTGATAAGGGGGCAGGTGCGACAGGAAGAGTTTGGCTACCACTGTGCTACTAGGGGATGCATGTGTCTTAACCACAGACAACAGTGGCTCTGCCCACCTCCCCAGTGTCTCAGAGCTCACAAAACCGCCTCTCCCTGACATTTGGGGCCTGCCAGCTTTAGTTTAAGGTCTGTTTGAGGTAGTATTTAGCCGTATTTAGTGCTCTGTTACTGCTGAGTGTTTATTGTCTGTCACCGGTGAAATTTAGCCTGGATGGTGCCGCCCTAAAGACGGCTTAAATAATGTGCATCTCTCAGTATCAAGGTAGTTGGAGGGGAGGGAATGGGTCTGCTGTGTCGTGTTGACACCCAGGGCTATGAATTAGCAGGTAATCCTCAGTGCTGGCCTGTGTGGACATATGTTCTGTTACACTCCTCCCTCTGATTGTTTGTTACACTTGTGTCACTAGTCTTTAGATGGGAAGCTCTCTAGGATAGGGACTCTGTACAGGTCTTGGCTGGCACCTCTGTGTGCTACCATGACACATAATTAGTTATAATTCGTACTATTACTTTGAAAGTCCTTCTTTCAGCGGAGGCCTTTTCCACTCACCCATGGTCTCCTGAAGTGTCTGCTCCTGAGACTGACTTCAGAGGAGTGGTTAGGAGAGGTAACTGTGAATAGCCTGGCTCCCTGCCCTCCTCTGCAGCCAGCCCCAGGTTGTCATGGGCTGGGGGTAAGTTCCCTGCAGACTAGCCTGTCTCTTAGGAAAGAAGATCAAGTCTGCTGAGCTGAGTGTGTGGGGGAGGCCCTGACCATCTCTTTGGGAACACAGCACATTGTGTAGCGCTATCTTGAGAAGCCAGGGACCGTGTGGTCTGGCAAAGGGCACAGACGGACATGTAATCTGCCAGTTTCAATTTGTCACAATTAAGGCGGTGCTATGGATCGAATACTGGGCATTGCAATTTGCTTGAAATATTTTCTGTAGCAGGGTATTGATCCCTACAACGTTGCTGTTCCTGTTCAATGTCTCCCCTGCAGGGTTCATTCTTCGTTTATCCTGCTGAGGAGGCAGGTACAGAGCACAAGATCTCACAGGGGGTTCCCAGAAACAGACCCATCAAGGTGCTTGTCCGAGTTTATATTGTTAAGGTAAGTGACTGCAGTGAGTCCTGGAGACCTTGTCCAGATCAGCAGCTAGAGAATCTCTGGCCAGCTCACAGCCTGTATTCATGGAGCCAGCAAAACTGGGATTGGAGAAGGCCTTGCTATTGGGTCCCAGCTAGTCGCTCCATTTCCAGCCAGCTGTTTGGGCCATAGCAACATTGGTCCCCAGAGGATCTTTTCTAGAGCTTTGTCCAGTTTAGAGTCTAATGTCTGAAGTCCTGGGGTTTCCACCATCTTCCCTTGGGAGACTACCTGCCCACTCCCGTACCTCCAAGGGGCACTGGAACTGCCGATGGGGCATTCCCCATGCTCTGCCTAGAGGCAGTACCTGAGAGATGACCTGGCAATTCTGTTCTCACTCTCTGGCTAAGGGCTTCCGTACTGATACATGACTAGCGAGTCCTTGAGAGATTCATCTGCTGCCTGACTGACAGGATCAGAGGTCTCAGTGCTCCGTCTCAGAAACTCCTCTGCTGCCCTGTGCCGTGCACTTGCTCTCACTTGGCCTGGGCGTCACGGCTGGGGCTGTGAATGGCAGCCCCAGCACCTCCTGTCTTGTGTATTTTAGGCAACGAACCTGGCTCCGGCAGACCCCAATGGCAAGGCAGATCCCTATGTGGTGGTAACACTTGGGCAAGAGAAGAAGGACACAAAGGACCGCTACATCCCTAAGCAGCTCCATCCTGTGTTTGGAGAGTAAGGAGCAGGCTTTACCTCGGGTCAGGTTTAATGGGAACAGCCTCTTCCCTGGTGCATCTTGAAAAGGATGATGGCTGGGTCGCTGCACAGAGCCAACACTCTGGGCTCAATGTGACATCAGGGGTCCTTTCTCTGTCCACTGGAGACTCCGTTACATTAGCCCGTTGGTCCCACACAGCAGCAGGTCTGAGGGGCTCTGCCCAGGGCTCCTGTAGGTGCACTTGTCTGACTGGCCTTTCAGTCATCTGGGCAGAACATCTGGGGTGTTGACTACAGGAGCACCCCTAAATTCCATACCTGATATATGGGCAAAGCAGCATAGGAGCCTCACCCCTCTAGAACCTACACTCAGGAGGGAACAGAGAGCAGGGAAACCTCTTCTTCCAGGGGGAAGAAAGGAGAGCCCCAGGCCTCTTCTCGAACAGCAAGAAATGGTGAGGAGAAAGGAGACCCCAGGCCCCTGGCAGCCAAAACCAGGGGAGCATTGCACATAGTGACAGTGCAGGAACATCTGTGTGTTTGTGACTCCAGTGGGGACACTCGCTGTGTTGCTGCTGCTGACTTAGGATCATGGGATTTGGAGCTTGGCCATGATTTATAGTGTCTGATCTCCAAGGGAATCCTTGGGGCAAACATTTAGAAATGGAGGGCAGAGTTCCACACACCCAAATGTGCTCCTGGATGTGCCCCCAGGTTTGCACACGCAGTCAGGGTGAATGTGGTGCAGATGGCTCACTGAATTGTACCCTGGGTGGAAAACTTAGCTTGTCCAAAGAGGGGGGAGGTAACGGGAGGCCATTGTAACCCGGCAGCCTATTATAACCCACTGTCATTGAAACACAGAGTAGAGTCACCGGAATGATGTACAGTGAGCTGTTTGAAGTAAAAGGACCTGCAGATCAGGGCTGCCCGGCTCCTGCTGAGGTTACAGAACCAGGTGTGTCCAGCCCTGTGCGTAGCAATGTGTTTGGAGCAGGGAATTAGACAGGAGAAGGTGCTGCCCCTTTTACATATTTCCTTTCTGGCAGCTTGCTCAGGAGCTGGTGAGTTCTGTGGCGCAGGAAGACCGGAGCCTCACCAGCACTGCGCCCACAGACATGGGGTTCTGCCATCAGACCCGGGGCAGGGAGGGAAGCATGCTTGATTTCCAGCATCTCTGCTGACCGAGCATCTCTTTGCTTTGTATTCAGAGTTATGGAACTGAGCATATCCTTTCCGATGGAATCAGAACTCACTGTTTCAATATTTGACCATGATTTGGTTGGGTCTGATGACCTGATTGGGGAGACGAAGATTGACTTGGAGAACCGATTCTACAGCAAACACCGAGCTAACTGCGGAATGGCCTCCCAGTATGACACGTACGTTCCAGACCACGGGGCTGGCATATACGACCTTCTTTCATAAAATCATCCATGTTGAGGCTAGAAGGAACCCTTATGACCATTTAGCCTGACCTCCTGTATTACACTGGCCAGAGAGTTTCATCCAGTGTTTCCTGCATCCAGCCCATCACTTCTGGATGAACTCAAGCACTCTAGTTACATAGTATGGAGCCCTGCTGATGTTATGCTGGATGGTGCTGATGGCTGCTGTCAATCATAGACTTGGGTCATGTCTACACTAGCACTTATGTCAGCAAAACTTTTGTTGCTCAAGAGTGTGAAAAAAACTCCCCCGCAAGCAACGTAAGTTTTGCTGGCAAAAGCACTTGTGTGCACAGCGCTGTGTCAGTGGGAGACACTCTCCGGCCAACTTAGCTACCGCCGCTCATTGAGCTGATTTTATTATGTCGACAGGAGAGCTCTCTCCCGTCAGCATAACGCGGCTACATGAGCAATCTGACAGTAGCACGGCTGTATCGGTACAGCTGTGCTGCTGTAAGCTTGTAAGTGTATACATGGCTGAAGGTTAAAGCTTATGGGTGAGCTAAGCACCTTTTGTTCAATGTAAATGGAGGGAGCAATTAAATGCTCCCTTGTGTAGTGACAGCTGAAACAATATAAGCCTCTGCTCAAGGCACTGGCAGGATGGCAAGGCCTGAGAAGAAGTTATGTGAGCTGTGGGGTTTCCCTGGGGATTGACTGCAAATGCAGGGCCTGGGTGTGTGAGAGGCAGAAAGCCAGGAGGGAGTGAGAGAAGCTGTGGGGAGTGTGGCCCTGGGAGAAAGGGCAACAGGACTCTCTGGAGAGATTCTTGGTTCTTTGTCGAGTAGATGCAGCCGTGTATTTCACTTAGGTGTTTGCGTGCCCAGCGCACTGAAGCCAGAGAATTTTCCTAACAGTACGTGGGGAGGGGGCTCGTGCCTTGTGCTCATAGTCCCTTCTCTGGCTATATGAGGCGGCACCACCTTAATTCTGCTCAGTTCCTTCCTGCCTAGTGGAGTCTGCCAGAGGAGGCAGCTCTCACATCCCAGTATAAATATTATCTACCATGGCTACACCAGGAGAATTCTGTATGTCTGAACCTCCTCTCCCCTCCCCACAGAGATGGCTATAACATGTGGCGAGATGCTTTCAAGCCCACACAGATCTTGGAGAGTTTGTGCAAGAAGAGCTCTCTCCCCTCCGCAGAGTACAGGCGGGAGGAGGTCAAAGTGAACAACAAGATCTTCAAGGTCCCTCCTGAGGCTTTCCCTGAAGGTACCGTGTGTGTCTGGGGGGAGAGTTAACTCCGGGTGTTTTCAAGGGTGACCAGCTCTTGCCGTCTGTCAGCCCTTCAGCTGTGCAAGGCTCATGTCTTGGGGTGCACGCTGAGCCCCCCTCTCCTCACTGACCGGACCAACCACTCAGCCACTGTTAGCATGTTCCGAGGAGCTCCAGTAGCATGTTCAGAGCTGCACCGACCACACAAGACAATGTGGCCCCTGAACCAAGGAGTTTACAGTTGAAGAGCTGATTGTGAACCCCTTACTCACTTTGGTGAGCAGTCACTGATGTGAGTTCACCCACAAAATATGAGTAGCTGCTCACTAATGTGAGCGGGGTTCATAATGTGGCTCTAATTAGACAGGGAATGGAGTTATACCAAGTGGGAACGTGGCCCAGACTCTGCAGTCCAAACACAAATTCCTAGCTGGTGCTTGAGCCCCTGGACCAGCTGCCCTGCTGAGCGTCAGCCTGTCCCGCAGACCATGTGTGCTAGGTTTGGTTTGATTGTTTCTTTTAACACTCCCCCTGAGAGAGCTCTGCTTATTTTTCATTGAAGCTACAACAGACAGTCCCTGTATGCAGCTGTTTGACTAGCTGTCCATCATCGACACTGACAGTTCTCCTGACTGGGTTTTCTTTGTGCTTTTATTTTCCATTATCCTTCATCTCATTCAGGCTTATCTAGATTGTGCCTGAGCCATCTGTGCCTCATGCATGCCCCAGTCTCACTAACACATGGAGTAAGGCTAGATTTAGCTGCATAGGCTGAGCTGAACATGCAGAGTTTGTATTATCAGCATATGGAAAACACCACAACCCACTTCTCCCAACACCACATATGCATGTGAAATGCAGCCTCCCATGAGAGTGTCCTGCTGGTCAGCAGAGATCTGGGTAGTTGAACTCCCCCAGAGGGCAGGGATCCTGCTTTGGGAGTTTCGGTTCCCCCACTTCTCCTGTTCTGGGGGCGGGGTAGTAGGTGCTCACTGTCATTTTCCCTTGTTTCTCTTTAGTCGGATCTTTACTCAAAAGATTTCTCCACCACACTCTGCCTTCTTCAAAAGCAGCTCCCTGGGACTTTTAACCACTTCTCCTCTACACAGCTCTCCCCTTCTTCTTCGTCCCATTCCGTTGTTCTGTATAGATGTTTGGTGTGCTCGGATGCTCCAGCCTTCTCCCTTACAGCTCTAGTAATCATTGTTGGCCACATGTCTTTAGATCCTTCTGACTGGCTGTCTTGTGTTCTAGAGGCCTTTGTGAAAGACAAGAGAGAAATGGACGACGAGACTTGGTCAGCATATGATGAGCAGAAGGCTTTGTATGTCCTGCAGCACTGGGATGAGATGCCAGAGTACGGGCACAAACTGGTCCCGGAGCACGTGGAGATTCGGGGCCTTTACAACGCAGAGAACCCCGGGCTCGTGCAGGTGAGACGAACACGTTTATTCATACCGGAGTACCAGTGTGTTGTAAGCCTAGTAAAGCTCTTTGGGCCAGCTGGTCACACCCTTAGCCAGAACTTCACCGTCTCCTCCATGGGGCTTTGTCCAGTCCAGCGGGAACTGTCCCAAGCAATGGAGTTCCCACCTTTTCCCTTGGCAAACTGTTCCACACTGGACTAGAGCTCATCAACAGCAAAGGTTTCCTGACATTCAGCTTCAGTTTCTCCCTCCATCTCTTGCATGTCTTGTCTACGTTTTCCTTTGCTCCGATTTGTCCGGCGACTCCTAGCTATACCCCCTGCAGCACCATGGGCAATTCCCCACCATATCTCGGGGTCACACCCTTCAATTGTTTGTCATTTTTCTGATAGTGAAGTGACCATCACTGAACTCAGTAAACCATTGCCTTCTCCTCAGAGTGCAGGGCTGTTCATCCTACGGACAGCAGCACACTGTACTTGGAGAGCAGTGTGGTCTAGTGAATAGGGCACTGGACTGGGAGTCAGAAGACCTGTATTTTATTCCTGGCTCTGCCACTGCTGCTGTGTGACCTAGGGCAAGTCACTTCCCCTCTCTATGCCTCATTTTCCCCTCCCAGTCTTTGCCTGTCTTGTGTCTTTAGATTGCAAGCTCTTTGGGGCAGGGGCATCCTGGCACAGTGGGGCCCTGAGCTTGGCTGAAGCCTCTAGGCACTGCTGTAGTACAAATAATAAAAAACTATGGACCCAGCGATCAGTTAATAACTTATTGATAAAGTGCAGCCACTTCTGGGGCAGAACCTGGCAGCATTTTAAAGTGAGCAACAGCACTGCTCAGTGGCTTCAAGTAAGGAGCTGAAATTAGACAGAATGTAATGTAGAGAGGCATACGCCATCGATTTTAAGGCAAGAAGGAACCATTGTGTTCATTTAGTCTGACCTCCAGCATAGCACAAGCCAGAGAACCTCGCCAGGTGATTTCTGTTTGCTGTATCCAGCCCAGTAACTTGTGACTGAGCTAGAGTAGGTCATCTGGAGAGAGACATCCAGTCTTGAGTTAAAGACTTCAAGTGAGAGAGAACTTGCCGCATCCCTGGGAAGTTGTCCCAGTGGTTAATTACCCTCACTGCTAAAAACTTCCACCTTATTTCCAGTCTGAATTGATCTCGTGTCAACTTCTAGCCGTTGGATCTTGTTCTGACTCTCTGCTAGACTGAAGAGCCCTCATCTATCACCACTCTTCTCTTCATGTAGGTGTGTGTAGACCACCTTGTAACATTCTCTTTGCTGAGCTGAATACCTTGCACTCTGTTAGTCTCTCACTATATGGCAGGTTTTCCTGACCTCAGATCATTCTTGTAGCTTTTATCTGAACCCTCAAAGTTTTCAACGTTCTTTTGGAAGTGTGGACACCAGAACTGTGCACAGTATTCCTGTAATGGTCTCACCAATGCCATTTAGAGAGGTAATGTGCACCTCTTTGTCCCTACTTGATTTCCCCTGTTTATAAATCAAAGGATTAAATTCATCCTCTCAGCCACATCATTGCACAACGAACTCCTGTTCAGATGGTTATCCGTAAGGACTTCTTCAGTCTCTCTCAGTCCCTGTTTTCCAGGATAAAGTCAGTTATCTTGATTGTGTGGCCTGCATTCTTTGTTCCTCAATGAAGGACCTTATATTGGTTGTATTAAAATTAGGGCTGTCAAGTAATTACAAAAATTAATCACAATTAATCGCATGATTAATCGCACTGTTAAACAATAATAGGATACAGTTTATTTAAATATTTTCTACATTTTCAAATATATTGATTTCAATCACAACACAGAATGCAAAGTGTAGAGTGCTCACTTTATATTTATTTTTGATTACAAGTATTTGCACTGTAAAAAAACAAAAGAAATAGTATTTTTCAATTCACCTAACACAAGTACTGTAGTGCAATCTCTTTATCATGGAATTGAACTTAAAAATGTAGACTGATGTAAAAAAAAACTGCATTCAAAAATAAAACAACGTAAAATTTTAGAGCCTGCAAGTCCACTCAGTCCTACTTCTTGTTCAGCCAATTGCTCAGACAACCAAGTTTGTTTACGTTTACAGGAGATAATGGTGCCCACTTCTTGTTTACAATGTCACCTGAAAGTGAGAACAGGCATTCTCATGGCACTGTTGTAGCCGGCATTGCAAGATATTTATGTACCAGATGTGCTAAAGATTCATATGTCCCTTCATGCTTCAACCACCATTCCAGGGGACATGCGTCCATTCTGATGACGGGTTCTGCTCAATAACAATCCAAGCAGTGCAGACTGACGCACGTTTATTTTCATTATATGAGTCAGATGCCACCAGCAGAAGGTTGTTTTTCTTTTTTGGTAGTTTGTGTTCTGTAGTTTCTGCATCGGAGTGTTGCTCTTTTAAGACTTCTGAAAGCATGCTCCACACCTCATCCCTCTTAGATTTTGGAAGGCACTTCAGATTCTTAAACCTTGGGTCAAGTACTGTAGCTATCTTTAGAAATCTCACATTGGTACCTTCTTTGCGTTTTGTGAAATCTACAATGAAAGTGTTCTTAAAACGAACAACATGTGCTGGGTCATTATCCGAGACTGCTATAACATGAAATATATGTCAGAATGCAGGTAAAACAGAGCAGGGGACATACAATTCTCCCCCAAGGAGTTCAGTCACAAATTTAATTAACGCATTATATTTTTAACAAATGTCATCTGTATGGAAGCATATCCTCTGGAATGGTGGCCGAAGCATGAAGGGGCATACGAATGTTTAGCATATCTAGCACGTAAATACCTTGCAATGCTGGCTACAAAAGTGCCACACAAATACCTGTTCTCACTTTCAGGTGACATTGTAAATAAGAAGCTGGCAGCATTATCTCCTACAAATGTAAACAAACTTGTTTGTCTTAGCGATTGGCTGAACAAGAAGTAGGACTGAGTGGACTTGTAGGCTCTAAAGTTTTACATTGTTTTGTTTTTGAGTGCAGTTATGTAACAAACAAACAAAATCTACATTTGTAAGTTACACTTTCACGACAAAGAGATTGCCCTACAGTCCAGTATGAGGTGAATTGAAAACTACTATTTCTTTTGTTTATCATTTTTACAGTGCAAATATTTGTAATAAAAATAATATACACTTTGATTTCAGTTACAACACATAATACAATATATATGGAAATGTAGAAAAACATCCAAAATATTTAATACATTTCAATTGGGTATTCTATTGTTTAACAGTGCGAATAAAACTGCGATTAATCACAATTATTTTTTTTTAGTTAATCACGTGAGTTAACTGCGATTAATCAACAGCCCTAATTAAAATGTTTGCTATTTGTTTGAGGCCTGCTTACCAACCGCCCCAGATTGGTCTGTATCAGTGACCTGCTCTCTTTGCTGTTTACCACTAAACCAGTATTTGTGTCATCATCACACTTCATAAGTCATAATTGTATATTTTCCCTTAGATAACTGATAACTTGATATCTTGGCAAACCCAAGTCAATATTTTTAATTTGATGAGTCCTATTTTAAAAAAATACACTACCAATAAACATGTTGCTTGGTGCTTACCACATAACCATCTTATTGATTGAGTTTGGTAGCAGCAGTTCCATGCTTTTGCCCAGGATTAATCTCAGGCTAACCCAGGCCATCCTGTTTGCCTTCTTTAAGTATTGGCACAACATCAGATTCCTTCCAGTTCTCTGGAACTTCCCCAACATCATCTGCAGTTGAGCCACTTCTTTTAAAACTCTTGGATGCAAGTTGTTCAGATCTGCTGATTTAAAATAAACAACATAATTGCCCCAAAGGGAACTGTAGAAGGGTTTGGTTGGGGTCACCCCTCTCTGGGGCGGCTGGGAACCTGGCCGCCTCACTACTGAGGTCCGCTGAGTCAGGGAATTAGTCGGGTGAGGCAGGAAACAGTCAAGGGCTCAGGCCCTCAGGCAGGGGCTGAGCAAATAGTTCAATAGCAAAACCCAGGCTCCTGGTTCTGAGCGTCTGGGGCGAGGGGGAGACTGCCACCTGTAAGTTGGGTAGCAGGGGGGACGCAGGCCCGCCCACTCCACTGCGTCCCAGCCCAGGGCCCTAACAGCGGCAGGCTGCCTGCTGCTGTGTCAGTGGGGATCCTGGCCGCAACACACTGACATTGGCTCTGGGTGTGCCGCAGCCAGACTAGGGTCGGCTGCCCCCGGGCTACTTCCTACCTCCCCCTCTAGCAGTACCTGCGTCTGATTGGTGTCCTCCACAGAATCAAGCACCATGGGCTCCTCAGGGAACTCGGCGAGCGGTAGGCTTGGCAGCTCCTCTGGGTCGCTTCTCTCCAGTAGGGTTGACAGCTTCTCCGGGTACTGGTCATCATCAGGCCTTGACTGGTATGGCCAGTCCTCGGGTCGGACACAGGCTGCCGGAGTCTCCCCAGCAGGAGCTAGGCCCCCAGCATCTGGCTTCTCTGGCGGCCAGGCAGCTTCTGAGCCCTGGGATGCGGCTTTTATACTTTGGGTCCTGCGCTTTGACCTTTGGGGGGCGGGCGCAGGCTCCAGTGGCTCCGCCCACTTTGGCATCCAGAGGGGCTCGTCCACCTCACTACAGGAACTTATCCAGGATTGCGAGTTATCACCCTGCTTTGCAAAAGTGATGGGAGATCTTTATAGCGAAGAAGAGAGTGAGAGACAGTGAATCTCCTCTGTACAGGTAGTCACTGCCATATACCAGGGCTGTGGGCATGCACACATCTACTTAGATTCATTGATTCATTTTAGAAAAACATCCACTCTTCATTTAAACATAGCAAGAGATGGAGAATCCACCACAACTAGAGTGAAGTGAATTGGCATCTGAGTCAACACCCACTGAAATGAGCCAGGCCATTCACCCCTCAGAACTGTTGTGTCAGGGTCTCTGCAGATGGAGCACCCCACTCCCCATGTCACTCACATCACCTGGTGGAGGCATTCTTTGCACTCTGAACAGCTGGAGACTAGCTGTTTGTAAATGACAGCTGAGACTGTAGAGATCCTGCACCCTGGCTAGTCCCTCATGCTCCCAGAGGGTAATGCCGGGTGCAGGAAACGAGACAGGACAGCAGAAATCGAACCTTCAGAAGTGGCAGCCGGGGGAGGTGAAGCACAAAGGGCAGCACCAGGCACTGTGTGTGGCTCCATCGCTGTGTGCTGCTGAGATGCTGTACGGGACACAGTCCCAGCTCTCCAGCTCACCCCCAAACGCCCGGTGAGTACGGCTACAGACACCACCAGTAACATGGCAAGAACCAGGCCTGATAATGGACCACAAACACGCTGGCAGCATAGCCAAAGCTACAGCATCACATCACCGGACAGGGAGCTGAGAGTCTCTCTGTACGGCATGGATGAGACCACACCGAAATACTGCAGCCATGCTACCAGACCTCGCAATGGATCTCGCAGGCTGGCTGGGTCTGGGCAGAACTTGGGTGAGAGCCCTCCAGCGAGGAGGAAGTGGTTGTGGTGACTCAGCAGGCAGCACTGGTCCTTAGCCAGGACAGATTCAATACACAGGTACATGGCTGGGGCACTCAGCTCTGGATGAGCTGTAAAATTGAGAGCCTTATCTTATTCAGTAAGGCCAGTCTTTCAAAGGCAGCGCCTCACTTGCTGATGCTACAGAACTGCATTGGTGTGTACAGATGCCAGATGGCTAGCTGGATATCGCAGGAGGCAGGGTGGCCTAGTGGCTAGAACACTGGCCTGGGACTCAGCAAACCAGAGTTTCCTGTTTCTGGTCTGATGGGTGATCTTGGGGAAATCATGTTGCCTCCATGGGCCTCAGTTTCCCATCTTTAAAATGGGGCTAATTATACTGATGTCCTAGGTCCAGCACTTTGACATCCTATGTAAATTCACACTGATCATCTCATCTGACCTGTACAGCACAGGCCAGAGAACGTCCCCACAATAATCCCTAGCACAGGGGTTTGAGAAAAACAGCCAATTGATTTCAAAATTGTCAGTGATGGAGAATCCACCATGACCCTTTGTAAATTGGCCCAATAGTTATTCATTCACTATTAAAAATTTTCATCTTATTTCCAGTCTGAATTTGTCTAGCTTCAACTTCCTTCCATCGGATCATGTTAGACCTTTCTCTTAGGCCTTTCTCTGCTAGATTGAAGAGCCCATTATTAAATATTTGCTCCCCATGGTGGTACTTATAGACTAATCAAGTCACTCCTTAACCTTCTCTTTGTTAAGCTAAATAGATTGAGCTGAGTCTCTCATGATCAGGCATGGTTTCTAATCATAGAAGATTAGACATTGAGCCATTGATCACTACCCATTGAGCCTGACAATCTAGCCAGCTTTCTATCCACCTTATAGTCTATTAATCCAATCCATACTTTTTTAACTTGCTGGCAAGAATACTGTGGGAGACCGTATCAAAAGCTTTGCTAAAGTCAAGCTATATCACAGCCTGTCAAGGCTGGATCCCCACTTTGAACTTTAGGGTTCAAATGTAGGG
>NW_020664584.1:12219141-12244016 GCF_002925995.2 Terrapene triunguis
TCTCTGTACACAGAGAGCTGTTACCCTTCCCTTCATAGTTATGACACAGCCACTGATTTCCCCATATCCAAAGAGCCAGTTATATCATCATAGAAGGCAATCAGGTTGGTCAGGCATGACTTGCCCTTGGTGAATCCATGTTGACTGTTCCTTATCACCTTCCTCTCCTCCAAGTACTTCAAAATGGATTCCTTGAATACCTGCTCCATGATTTTGCCGGGGACTATAGTGAGGGTGACCGGTCTGTAGTTCCCCAGGTTCTCTTTCTTCCCCTTTTTAAATATGGGCACTATATTTGCCTTTTTCCAATTGTCCGGGACCTCCCCCGATCGCCATGAATTTTCAAAGATAATGGCCAATGGCTCCGCAATCACATTAGCCAACTCCCTCAGCACCCTTGGATGCATTAGATCTGGACCCATGGACTTGTGCATGTCCAGCTTTTCTAAATAGTCCTTAACCTGTTCTTTCACCACTGAGGGCTGCTCACCTCCTCCACATACTGTGTTGCCCAGTGCAGCAGTCTGGGAGCTGACCTTGTCTGTGAAGACCTAGGCAAAAAAACCATTGAGTACTTCAGCTTTTTCCACATCATCTGTCACTAGGTTGCCTCCTTCATTCAGTAAGGGTCCCACACTTTCCCTGACCTTCTTCTTGTTGCTAACATACCTGTAGAAACCCTTCTTGTTACCTTTCACATCCCTTGCTAGTTGCAACTCCAATTGTGCCTTGGCCTTCCTGATTACACCCCTGCATGATCTAGCAATATTTTTATACTCCTCCCTAATCATATGTCCAAATTTCCACTTCTTGTAAGCTTCCTTTTTGTGTTTAAGCTCACCGAAGATTTCACTGTTAAGCCAAGCTGGTCGCCTGCCATATTTGCTATTCTTTCTGCACTTCGGGATGGTTTGTTCCTGCACCCTCAATAAGGCTTCTTTAAAATACAGCCAGCTCTCCTGGACTCCTTTCCCCCTCATATTAGCCTCCCAGGGGATCCTGACCATCAGTTCCCTAAGGGAGTCTAAATAAGTGTGCTTTTCTGAAGTCCAGGGTCAGTATTTTGCTAGTCTCCTTTCTTCCTTTTGTCAGGATCCTGAACTCGACCATCTTGTGGTCATTGCTGCCTAGGTTCCCACCCGCTTCTACTTCCCCTACCAGTTATTCCCTGTTTGTAAGCAGCAGGTCAAGAAGAGCTCTGCCCCTAGTCGATTCCTCCAGCACTTGTACCAGGAAGTTGTCCCCAACACTCTCCAAAAACTTCCTGGATTGTCTGTGCATTGCTGTATTGCTCTCCCAGCAGATGTCAGGATGATTGAATCCTTGAATCCTTTAATTATTCTTGTGGCTTTCTCTGAACTTTCTCCAATTTATCAACATCCTTCTTGAATTGTGGGCACCAGAACTGGACACAATTCCAGTAGCATTCGCACCTGTGCCAAAACAGAGGTAAAATAACCTCCCTATTGCTACTAGTGATTCCCCTGTTTATATATCCCAGGATCACATTAGCTCTTTTGGTCACAAAATCACACTGGGAGCTCATGTTCAGCTGATTGTCCACCACGATCCCCAAATCATTTTCAGTGTCACTGCTTCCCAGGACAGAGTCCCCCATCCTGTAAGTATGGCCGACTTTCTTTGTTCCCAGATGTATACATTTACAATTAGCCCTGTTAAAACTCATATTAGATTAAATCTCAGGAAAAACTTTCTACCTGTAAGAACAGTAGGACAAGGGAACAGACTGCCTAGGGAGGTCGTGGAAGCTCCTTCACTGGAGGTTTTCAAAAGGAGGCTGGAGAGCCATCTGTCTTGGATGGTTTACACACAAGTCCTGCATCTTGGCAGGGGGTTAGACTAGATGACCTTTGCACTCCCTTCTAACCCATTGTTCTATTATATTGTTTGCTTGTGCCCAGTTTGCCAAGCGATCCAGAACACTCTGTATCAGTGACCTGCCCTCTTCACTATTTACCACTCCCCCAATTTTATGTGTCATCTGCAAACTTTATCAGTGATGATTTTATGTTTTCTTCCAGGTCATTGAGAAAACTGTTAACTAACATACGGCCAGGAACAGATTTCTGTGGGACCCTGCTAGAAACACACCCACTCGATGATTCCCCATTTACAATTGTATTTTGAGACCTATCAGTTAGCCAGCTTTTAATCCATTTAATGTGTGCCTTAAACTAGAATTAAGTTTAATCAAAATGTCATGCAGTACCAAGTCAAGTGCCTTACAGAAGGCTACGTATGTTATGCCACCACTATTGCATTTATTAACCAAACTTGTAATCTCATAAAAAAAAAAGATATCAAGTTAGTTTGACAGGGTCTGTTTTCTCTAAACCCATGGTGATTGGCATTGATTATATTACTCTCCTTTAATTCTTTATGAATCAAGTCCCATATCCACCGTTTCATAATCTTGTCCAGGATCAATATCAGACTGATGGGAAGCCGAGCCTGGGGGTGAGATGTTTTAGTAGAGAGCAAATTAAGGTTGCCACAGACAAGTATGAAACATCCTGTGAAGTGATGCTATTGTGAGATAGAAAAGAAATGTTCTAGTTCAGTTTTACATAATAAATAACTTGTATTCAACCATTTTGTAAGGATGCTGGTGAACCCCATGGTAACAACGTCCTGAGCAGACGTTATTCCTTAAAATACTCCCTCCCCCCATAAGGAAACATTTTAAATACAAGCGACTTCTACAATGTTGCAGGCCTTTCCCAGCGATGGCATGTGCTCTCTGCATCCTGAGGGGCTTGCTGTGAGGGTTGCTGTGACCCGGAAGTGTGAGGAAGGGTCAGTGGCTTTGGGAAGAGGGTTCTCTGGAGGTCAGGGAGTGGGAGAGTAAATCTGTTGGTGAATTCAGCCTTGGTGAATCCTTTGAAGCAGCTCAGCTCTTTCCTTTCTGCAGGGCTCCCTCCACATGTGGATTGACATGTTTCCAAATGATGTCCCAGCACCTCCCCCTGTCAATATCAAGCCACGGCTGCCAATCAGGTACAGGCCTGTAGGAGATGGGGACGGAGCCATTACAAACCCAGTGTTTATAACCGCAGCCTGGGGTCCCGCTCTGCATGTCTCCCGTGCAGTCTGTGCCCACGAAGGCAGTGACTGGGTGAGAAGGGCAGACTAACTGGTCTGTCAGCCTTGGAGGCTCACAGCTAGGCCATGACAGTGGTACTGCTTCAGCTCTGGGCCCCTGGCACATCTCCATGGCTTCCTCTCTATGCTGGTTCAGGGGGGCTGCAGGCCTCACTTCATCCTGCTCTCCTAGGGACTCCCACTGTCCCCACATGCCGTGTGGCTGAGAGGAGGGAAAGCTGCTCCTGCCCCTCACACAGACATGGCTGGGAGGAGAGGTGTCCCCTGGGTTTACGTCTGCTCCAGGCGGAGACCAAACCCCAGATAGCAGCGTCTGAGCTGAAGCAGTACCACTGTCAGCACGCAGCTCAGCGCAGGTGCCTCAAAAACCCAAGGCTGGGCCATTATTGTTCTTGCTGCTGTTTCTGCCTGACTCGTGCTGGGCAGATTCCAGTACGCTGGAGATGTGCTTTGGTTCAGACACCTCTTTGTACTAGAGTCTGCAAAACTGGGCCAGAGTGACATGAGTGGGCCTTCTGCGAGGTGTCCTGGGCCCTTGGCCTGAGTTGCAGCAGGCACAGCACTAGGGTGGGTGGCCGGGCTGAGTGGGTGCTGGTGCAGGCCATTGTCCCAGGGGGGTAGCTTCGCCTGGCCCTGACAAACACTGAACTGGAATGTGCTTCTCTCACCTGCCCTTGGCTTTCCCTTCTGGTAGTTACGAGCTGCGTGTCATCATCTGGAACACAGACGACGTGGTTCTTGATGACGTTAATCCAATAACAGGAGAAACCTCCAGCGACATCTACGTGAAAAGGTGCCCAAGTTGATGGGGAATCATATGAGCAGAGACAGCCGCAGGGCCAGAGAATGAGTAGTTGGCCTGTCCAGTGTGACCCTGCCTGGACACTGTGCAGCGCTCCCTACTGCCTGAGTCCCACAGACATCACCAGCCCCTCCTCGTATCTCACCAGCCATGGGGCCTCCACCTCCTGGGGGAGTCTAGCTCACTGTCCATTTAGTCTACCCACAAAGGCCGTGGCCCTGATACCCAGCCCAGACTTGTTCTTCAGAACACGTCAGTCCTTATCCCTATGACTGAGCCTGCCCAGGCCCTGTCTCCCCTTAACATGGGATGCAGATTCTACACACCTTGGACCAGCTTACCAAAGCGTGCAATTCCCTCCTGCATTTTTTGCATCAGCAACTAGTTGTGGGCTCAGTTCCTATTACTTAGAAAACCAAGTGCCTGATCTGTCCCCATAATCCGATACTGGACCATCTAAATGGTGGGGTTTGAACCCCCCAAAAAGAGAGGCTGGAGAGAGGACCCTTTAGAGCCCTCATAATGGCTGTGGCCCAGCATAGACCTGGCCCCCCTGACATGCTCCAGTCTGCCATTTGAATCAGTTGAGCCTCGTTGGCTAAGCCTGTTATTATTTGTTGCTGTGAGGCGCTGTCGGGCAGTGACTGAGCGCTGCCCCTCAGCCTGGGGCCCTTGGTCCCAGCACCCCTGCAGCTTAGTTACGCTGAGACTTGGGGCTGCTTTAACATGACGATTGATGTTAATTGAGCTTCTTCTGCAGCTGGATCAAAGGTCTGGACCATGAGAAACAAGAAACGGACGTTCACTTTAACTCCCTGACTGGGGAAGGCAACTTTAACTGGAGGTTTGTGTTCCACTTCGACTACCTCCCGACCGAGAAGGAGATCTCCTATAAGAAGAAGGACTCCATCTTCTCCCTGGAGGAATCTGAGTTCAGGGAGCCAGCTGTCCTGGTCCTTCAGGTCTGGGATTATGACAGGATTTCAGCGAATGACTTTCTAGGTACAGTATCCTCCTGCTGAGAGAAGGGGGCTGTTTCTCTGTGCCTTGCCTGCTCCGCTTGCCCAGGCCGCCCACCCTGAGCTTTGCAGGAAATGGCTCCCAGTCGAGATAAGCTGGGGCTGCAGGGAGCTCACTTGCCCTCTGTTACGTTTGCAGGCTCCCTCTTGGCTCACTGGTAGAACTGCTGCTTACAACACCAGGGTCCTACCAGGTTCCAGTTGACTCCTGGCATTGGGATTAAACTCTCTCATTCAAGCCAGTTATTCATCTTCGGACCCTTCTCTGCACTGTGCAGTACTGTTCCCCTTAACCATGGAACAGGGGGTGAGTGAGCAGCTTCTTCCAAAGCTGACCCCACTGCTGCTCTGCATAGTGACCTTCACCTTCTCTCTGGCTCTTGCATAACCACCTTCCCGCTGCCTCTGAGCTCCCCCGTCCAGGGACTTGGAGCCCTCAGGCAGCTTTAGAAATACTGTTGTCAGAGGGTCAGCCTGAACCAGGGCCTTTGATTGCAGGAGGAAGCTTTCAGCCTAGAGGTAGTGGCTGGTGATGCTGATGGCACTTAGGTGCCGTGGTGGCAGGTGCCTTAGAAATACCATGGGCAGACTGCTGACAAGTCTTCTCTCCTTTCAGGATGTTCCTTTCATTCTCAGACTGTGCAGAAAATGCTCCCTACTTCTGTTAGGCTTAAGTTATCCAAACTTTGAACCTCGGCCCTAAACACTAGGCCCTCTGAGGGGAACATAAGCATATGGATGTGCTATATTGCAAGCATAATACACCTCTACCCCGATATAACGTGACCCGATATAACACTAATTCGGATATAACGCGGTAAAGCAGCGCTCCGGGGGGGCGGGGCTGCGCGCTCCGGCGGATCAAAGCAAGTTCGATATAACGCGGTTTCACCTATAACGCGGTAAGATTTTTTGGCTCCCAAGGACAGCATTATATTGGGGTAGAGGTGTAATACAGATGGATGGAAATTTTCTGCTGAAACAGTTTGGATGGAAAATGCCAATTCACTGAACCTGGAGCGTTTCATAGACACAGCTCAGATTCACCACATGTTCAGTGTTCTGTGGGAAACCTGCCACCTTGCCAGGCTGCAAAGGAGCCCAGGGTTCCAGGGGCCACAGCTCTGAGACAGCCCCACCGTATAGGTTGCCCCATGCTCAGGAAACCCCAGTCTTCCAGCGTCTAGGGCTCCGGTGCACACAGCCAAGCCAGGGCTTCCAGGCTCCTGCCGTGGAGCCATGAGCCTGAAAGCCCTTGGTCAGCTCTTGGTTCCACAGCCGGGAGCCTGGAAGGGCTGAGAACTTCCTCTTCCAGGCTTCCTGCTGCAGAGTCAGGAGCCTAGAGCCGGGGCTTCTTGTCCCCCTGGTAAGGATGCCCCAGAACTGCAGACCCTTAGAGCCCCTGGTGCTGCTGGGTGAACCTGACATTCCTGTGGTAGCAGAGGTTCTGCTCACAGCAGCTGTGAAACTGACAAGAATGGCATTTGCAATGTTGCTGTAGCCGTGTTGGTCCCAGGATATCGGAGAGACAAGCTTGTCTCTTTCACCAGCAGAAGCTGGTCCAATAAAAGATATTCCCTCCCCCACCATGTCTCTTTAAGAATGTCAGTTTTACTCAGCTGCTGTCAGAGTCCTGGGAGCTGGTTTTGTGTGGGAAGCAGCATGCGTCAATGTTTCTGAAACAGTGTTTATTCAGGATTTCTGGTTTTCAGGAAATTTCTAAAAATTTAGCTTTGTTACGATTTGGAACAAAAACAAATTTTTAAAAATGAAATTTCCTGTGAGCTGGAAATCCTGCATTTCGTCCAGCTCTGGGTAACACCTTTAACCCCGAGAAAAGCTCCTTTTATTCATGAACCCATTGCCAATCAATTCAAAAGGCTTCATTGGCATGGAAAGGCATATAAAGCAAACCTGCTCAGCAGTGCCATCTACTGATGGCAAGAAGAGAACATTAGACCCAGAGCATCGTGGTATTTCTGGGACATGAGCTGCTTACATTTGTGACAGACACAAAATGAGGGAAATAGAACCGGAGGGAGCTGGCGATGGTGCTGGCATCCTGGCTGTAGCCTGAACAAAGTGTTCTCCCACCCCAGTGTCAAGATTTTATCATTCTGTACTGAACATGAGGGACAAACTAGGGCGTGAGAAGAGGGTAGATTTAGACCTAGAGGTACTGATGAGAGGCATAATGTGGCATTGCAGTGCTCAGGTGTGACTCTGTATAGGAGACAGAGTGGTCAAATGGCTAGGCCGGATGAGTGGGACTCAGGAGATCTGGTTTCTGTTCCAGGCTGTGCCACCAACTCAGCATGTGAGGCAAGTCACTTCCTCACCCTCTGACCCTCAGGTTCCCCATCCCTCAAGTGAGGATAACACTCTTGATGGACCTTTGCTTTGAGAGCTACAAACAGTCACTGCCTGTGACTGATTCTCTGGGGACTGGGATGGGTGCAGGCCAAGCAGCATGTTGATGCTGGCCCTAATGTGTTACTTGCATTTACATTAATGATCGACCCCTGAGGCCCTCACTTCCTGCCTGTCTTTGAAGGGTCCATTGAACTGAAGCTGAACGACATGGTGCGGGCAGCCAAGAGTTCTGAGCAGTGCACCGTTAAGATGGCCAAGGAAAAGGCCACCCCCCGCTTCTCCATCTTCCGGAACAAGCGGATGAGGGGCTGGTGGCCCTTCATCAAACTGAAAGACCAGGAAGATGAGGAGCGAGAGGAGCGAGAGGCCAAGGAGAAGAAGAAGAAGAAGAAGAAGAAGAGGAGGTCGATTAAGCCGGAAGACATTGAGTTTACAGACCCCAGTGGGAACAAGTACCTCCTGACGGTAAGGAGCAGGAGAGAGGGGCAGAGCCCTTGTGCTGTGAGGCAGTGCTCAGTGCCTGCCTGAGCTCTGTGGAGTGTGAGGCCTGCAGCTGGGCACTGGCATGGCCATGGCTAACTGCAAAAGCTTTGTCGTGGGCGTGGGGCTGCATGTCCCAGGACTTGTGGGTATGGCAGAGAGTGTCATAGCTCGGTGCTCTCAGCCTCCAGCTCAGCACTGTTCAGAGCTTGTTTGCTTAGCTGAGCGGTCTGCTGGGGGCAGCAGTGTCCATGGGAGATTTTCCCTGCCGTGCAGATGAGAGGAGGAGGGCTGGTGTGAAGGCATTGTCATTGGTGGGAGTGCTGCTGCTTCTCTGAGTCCCCTGTTCCTGGGCACAGGGCAGCCTCCTCTACCGGCTGGTTCCAGCTTCCTGCCTGGGCTAGCAAGAAGTCAGGCCTGGTTCCCCAGTGAGCTCCAGCTGCCTGGATCTCGCAGATGTTTCACCCTTTCCTGCCTGGTCTGTGATTCCTGTCAACAAGCACAGGAGAGGGCATGGGGTTGGCTGCTCCAGGGTCCCCCTGGGACTCAGACAGAGCCTGACACTGGCAGTTACTGAATCAGCCATAGCGGTGAGATGTGATCCTAGACTTGGCAAGCATTTCCCCCAAGGCCCTGAGTGGACTCCTGTGGTTTGAGTGAGGACGCTCTCCCCAAGGGCAAGAATATTTGGTAGCCGGGAATGTGGGGCTAGGAGCTGAAATGTCCCCTGACCTTGGAAATGGCTAATTGGAGTTTCCCAGTCGGGAAGAGGGTGGCCAGGAGGTCCTGGGGCTCTGAGGGGCCATGGACAGGGCATGTGAAAATCAGCAGGTGTGTGGGGAGAGGTGCGACCAGGATCTCAGCAGAGGGAGGGGAAGGGGCTGTAGCCTGGCGTGCTGCTGATACGCCTGCACCAGTTTTCCCCTCTCGCTGCACAAACCAACCAGGTGCCAGCAGCTGAGGAAGCATGGCTGCAATGCGCCCGTGCTCACAGCTCCATGCAGCAGCACCTAGTGGTGTCCCAGTGGGACTCGGCCCCACGGTGGAATGCAGGCTGGGTTCAGTGCGCCGGGAGGAAGGTCATGTTCACCCCCAGTGGGCTGCTGGGACAACGCCTCTGGCTTCTCTCACTGGGCAAGTGGAAGAGGGAGGCCTTTTGTGCCTGATCTCTGGAGAGGGCAGTCATTGTGCTGAGCACTTGTCTCGAGTGGACATTCGCCGGTCCTGTAGCATCCGTGCTCAGGAGGATATGTCTAAAGCACCAGGAACGGCACTGTGACGGAGGGTATCAACCTGCACTGGTCAAACGGGGCAGCGCCACTTGACACGCCGACCCCCCATGACAGGCACAGTGCGCAGAGCCCTGCGCTGGGCAGCTCCTGCTCTAGGAGATGAGCCTCGAGGAGGTGGCTGCATGGGCAGGCACCCTGCCAGGGCTCTGGGGGCACGGGTGTGTCTGGATGCTGCCTTGACTCGCTCCTGATGGCACTGGCGAGAAGTGAGTGTCGGGAGCTGTGAGAGGCTCCTGAGGCCACTCTGTGCAGGGGACTGGGACACAGAGGCCAGAAAGGCCCCGAGGGGCAGATTTTCAAAGGTATTTAGGTGCCTGTAGACGCAGATAGGCACCTGGTGGGATTTTCAAAGTGCCGGAGCAGGTTTGGTGCCTGACTCCCACTGAGCAACCGTCGAAAACCTGGCCCTGCGACTCTAGACGAGACAGTATCAGCCTGGCTCGTCCTGAAGACACCAGTGTGTCTCAAGTGTGTTTCTCTGCAGGGTAAAGTGGAAGCTGAGTTCCAGCTACTGACTGTGGAGGAGGCCGAGAAGAGCCCTGTTGGTCTGGGCCGAAAAGAGCCTGAACCCCTGGAGAAGCCCAAGTGAGTATCAATCATAGAATCACAGAACTGGAAGGGACCTCAAGAGGTCGTCAAGTCCAGTCCCCTGCACTCATGGCAGGACTAAGTATTATCTACCATCCCTGACAGGTGTTTGTCCAACCTGCTCTTAAAAATCTCCAATGTTGGAGATTCCACAACCTCCCTGGGCAATTTATTCCAGTGCTTAACCACCCTGACAGTTCGGAAGTTTTTCCTAATGTCCAACCTAAACCTCCCTTGCTGCAATTTAAGCCCATTGCTTCTTGTCCTGTCCTCAGAGGTTAAGAAGAACAATTTTTCTCCCTTCTCCTTGTAACAACCATTTATGTACAGGAAAACTGTTATCATGTCCACTCTCAGTCTTCTCTTCTCCAGACTAAACAAACCCAATTCTTTCAAACTTCCCT
Source organism: Terrapene triunguis (assembly GCF_002925995.2). Classification (NCBI taxonomy): domain Eukaryota; kingdom Metazoa; phylum Chordata; order Testudines; family Emydidae; genus Terrapene; species Terrapene triunguis. The sequence continues at coordinate 12,229,223 of NW_020664584.1, forward strand.
CATAGGTCATGTTTTCTAGACCTTTAATCATGTTTTTGCTCTCCTCTGGACTTTCTCCAATTTGTTCACATCTTTCCTGAAATGTGGCGCCCAGAACCGGACACAATACTCCAGTTGAGGCCTAATCAGCATGGAGTAGAGCGGAAGAATTACTTCTCGTATCTTTCTTACAACACTCCTGCTAATACATCCCCAAATGATGTTTGCTTTTTTTGCAACAGTGTTACACTGTTGATTTATATTTAGCTTGTGAGCCACTATGACCCCCAGATCCCATTCTGCAGTACTCCTTCCTAGGCAGTCACTTCCCATTTTGTGTGTGTACAATTGACTGTTCCTTCCTAAGTGGAGTACTTTGCATTTGTCCTTATTGAATTTTATCCTATTTACTTCAGACTATTTCTCCAGTTTGTCCAGATCACTTTGAATTTTAATCCTATCCTCTGAAGCACTTGCAACCCCTCCCAGCTTGGTATTGTCTGCAGACTTTATAAGTGTACTCTCTATGCCATTATCTAAATCACTGATGAAGATATTGAACAGAACCAGACCCAGAACTGATCCCTGCAGGACCCCACTCGTTATGCCCCTTCCAGCATGACTGTGACCCACTGATAACTACTTTCTGGGAACAGTTTTCCAACCAGTTTTGCACCCACCTTATACTAGCTCCATCTAGGTTGTATTTCCCTAGTTTGTTTATGAGAAGGTTGTGTGAGATAGTATCAAAAGCTTTACTAAAGTCAAGATATACCACATCTACCGCTTCCCCCCAGCCACAAGGCATGTTACCCTGTCAAAGAAAGCTTTCAGGTTGGTTGGATCTGATCTGTTCTTGACAATTCCATGCTTTTACTTATCACCTTATCTTCTAGGTGTTCACTAATTGCTTCCTTAATTATTTGCTCCATTATCTTTCCGGGTTTAGAAGTTAAGCTGACTGGTCTGTAATTCCCCGGGTTGTCCTTATTCCCCTTTTTATAGATGGGCACTATATTTACCCTCCTCCAGGCCTCTGGAATCTCTCCCGTCTTCCATGACTTTTTGAAGAGAATCGCTAATGGCTCAGAGATCTCCTCAGCTCCTTAAGTATTCAAGGATGGATTTCAGCAGGCCCTGCCGACTTGTGCCATGTACACGTGCCAGGCAGAGAGGCATTGGAATGTAGGCTGGGGGTTGATACCATGCCTGCTCTCAGCTTGGGTCAGCCTGCGCACAGGCACTGAGGGAAAAGGGAGGAGCTTTCAGGCTTAATGGAACCAAGATCAGAATCCAGAGACACTGAGTTGTTGGGGACTCCGGGGCTCAGGCTGTAGACGGAGTCCCTGGGGTGAAGCCATCTCCACTGAGAGTGTGGGCTGAGTCCCTGGGGCAGAGCCATCCTGGCTGAGGCTACAGGTAGAGTCCCTGGGCAGAGTGGTTCTGAAATATTTACTGAAACAAGCAACAGGGCTTGTGTATCACTGTAGTTGTGCCTGCACTAGGAGGGTGCACTGATGTAACTACATTGGTTTTAGTGAGCTAGTTACATTGGTGCAAAAATGGAGAACAGCCTAGGCCTTAGTTAGCTGCCAGTGCAGTCATCCTCCAGCGCTCTGCAGGCCCTGCCGGATGTTTCCCATGGCCTGCAGGTGTGTGCTCTGCATGCCTCAGAAGATGAAAAGTGTGTGTGTGTGTGGGGGGGTGAAAAGTCCCTCCCTCAGGGCTCAGGGATTCAGGCTGATCTCCACTGATCTGGTACCTGGTTATCCGCAGCCCATGAGTAGCAGCAGCTACAGTATGTTGTATATTTCCAGGGCACTGAATTCGACTGGGTGGAGCTTTGCTTTGCTTTGTCTGAGCTCAACAGCCTTTTCCTTTCTCTGTTCTAGCCGTCCAAAAACATCCTTCAACTGGTTTGTGAATCCCATGAAAACCTTCATCTTTTTTATCTGGAAGCGGTACAAGAAGTACATCATTGCTTTGGTCATTATTGCTGTGGTGACCATCTTCCTGGTCCTTTTACTCTACACAATGCCTGGGTACATCAGCCAGAAGATCATCAATGGATAAGTGCAGTCAGAGACGGGGCTCCCCAGAGGACCATGGCTGTGGCTCCAGAAATTGACACTTTATACCAAAGTTTTTAAGGACAGTTTGCCGGTGACTGAAGGTGCTGGGACTCTTTGTAAATGCTGCATCAGGAGGAAGAGGAGTGGAGAAGCTGCCCTTTCTGGGTAGTTGTATTTCACGCTTAGAACTTGATACACTGTGATCGTAGCACTGTGGAGCAGAGCGATAATGATTTGGGTAAATTGTTTGGTTTTCGTTAGTTGGGAGGAATCTGTCCCAGCTGGGGTTGGCTGGGGGGAGATTTGCAACGAACATCAGCTCTGTACGTCTCTCCCTTGAGCTAAGCAGAGGAGCCTCTCTGAGAGCCGTGGGAGTAGCGGTGCTGCTTTCGCTGCATGGCTTCAGCGTAATGACGTGGAGGCTTTTCACCCGGAGAACGTAGTGCACTTTACAAGGTGGCTGTCCCCTTTGCACAGGTCAGAGAGTCGGGGCACGTCTGCACTATGGAGACTACAGTGCTATGGCTGTACAGACACAACCTGTCACAGCGGATAGGACCGACAGCTGTGCTGACACCGGGGGTTAGATTAGAGCTGGGTCAGTCAGGGGGTGTTTTGTCACAGCTCTGACTGATGTAGCCGTGTCAGCCTGGCGGTCAAGTGTAGACCAGGCCTCAGTGGCAGAGCTGGGACCAGCAGAGTGACAAGTAGAGAAACTAGAGAGGAGCTGCAGCAGGCCAGCAAAGTGAGGAGCGGAAAAGAATGAAGGAGCCAAACTGGTTGTGACCCTCACCACGACCTGGGTAGGGGTGAGGGACAGGCAAAGTCTGAGGCCACTTGTGAGCTGGGCATTCCCAGCCAGGCATGTCTCCCACCCCCACCCCCCCAGCCCATCCTTCACACTGCTGTTAAACACACGTCTTCCCACATAGTCAGGCTGGACTTGAAGCTCTCTTTAATCCTTGTGTTAGACCTTTACTCCCACTGGAATAGAAAACCCCAAAGGATCTGACCCATTACCTGGTGCTTCTCTCCACTCGGCATTTGCTAGGGTTTCCCAGCTGGCTTTCAGAGGCCTGGTCTGTACCCAAACTTAGCTCAGCCTAGTTACATTGCTCAGGGCCATGAAAATGTCCCACCCTGGGCCCTATTTGGGTTCCCTAACCCCCACTGTAGATACAAGAATTCATCCCTCCCCATTGACCCTGCTGCCGCCGCACGACGGGGCAGGTTAACTAACAACCCCCCCTTGCGTTGCTGTAATAAGTGTCTACACTGCAGGGACGCAGTGCAGCTGTGCCTCTGGCGCATCTGTAGTGTAGATATACCTGGAGAGTGTGAGGGCTACTTGTTTGTCTGGTTCAGACTCGATCCCAGGGCTTCCTTCTCTCTCACACTAACTGAGCGGGGGGATTAACAGTCACTCCTGTGTTGTGTTTTGCACCAGATTTGTAGATATTTATATGGATGCTATTTATATGAGCAGTGCAAAGTGGCACCAGACTGAGGTAAATCAACTGTTGAGAAATATCCTCAGAGCAGCTTCCACCTCTGCTGCATTCTTTGCGCTCTGGGTTTTGATTTTACTGATACAAGTCAGTAGGGATACAATTTTGTCATGGTAAAATTAAGCAAAATTCATTGAATAGTCACGCTAAAAAAGTACAAAATCAGGGTATGGTCGGAGGGGGGCGGGGGGGCTGAAGCCCAAGGCAGGGTGGGGCTAACAGCCCGAGTCCCCCTGCCCTGGGGCTGGCGCTGAAACACCAAGCCCTGCCACCAGGGGGCTGAAAGTTGAGCCTCGCTGCCACAGGGGCTGACAGCCTGAGACCCCCACCCCGGGGGGTTGACAGCCCGAGCTCCACTGTCCCAGGGGGGATGAAGCCAGAGTCCCGCCGCCCCGGAGAGGAGGGATGAAGCCAGAGTCCCGCCGCCCCGGAGGGGAGGGATGAAGCCAGAGCCCCGCCGCCCCAGGGGGATGAAGCCAGAGTCCCGCCACCCCAAGGGGAGGAATGAAGCCAGAGTCCCGCCGCCCCAGGGGGGGTGAAGCCAGAGTCCCGCCACCCCAGGGAGGGATGAAGCCAGAGCCCCACCGCCCCACTCACTGTCTAGGAGGCCCCTGCTGCTGTGCACTGACAGCGCTCAGCTTGTGCAGACATACGCATGAGTGCACTACAAATACTGTATCTGGGGAGCCCCGGCAGCAGCTAGTGGCAGCATGGGCTAGCAGTGCCATGTACGTGCCCATGGGGTCCAGGCGGGTTTGCACTCGGAGGGACTGGCCCATGCTGCCACTTGCCGCTGCCTGTGCTACGATGGCTACACTGCTGGTTTTAGCACATTAGCTCGATGAGAGCCAGTGTGAGTATGTCTGTGCAAGCTGGGAGTCACACCCCAGCTCCAAGTGTAGACGTAGCCTCAACGTTCCCAAGTGTGCTTTGATCTGTGTCTGTTTGAAACAGCAGCGTGCTACACCCCTCTAGTGCACAGCAATGCTACACCTCCTAGTGCACAGCAGCATGCTACACGTCCTAGTGCATGGCAGTGCTACACCCCACTAGTGCACAGCAGTGCTACACCCCTCTAGTGCACAGCAACACTACACCCCCCTAGTGCACATCAGTGTGCTATACCTCCTAGTGCACAGCAGCATGCTACACCCCTCTAGTGCACAGCAGCATGCTACACCCCATTAGTGCACAGTAATGCTACACCTCCTAGTGCATAGCAGTGTGCTACACTTCCTAGTGCACAACAACAGGGGCCATACAGACAGGCCTGGTCTACACTGAAACTTTTGAGCAGCATAGTGACAGAGCGCGCCCTGAGCGATGTAGCTCTACCAGCCTAAACCCTGCTGTAAACATGGCCAGGTTGATGGGAAATTCTTCCATCAGCTACCACTGCTCAGGAAGGTGGATTACCTACATCCCTGGGGAAACCCCTTTTGTTGCTGTTGGAAGCAGCTACAGTACTGTGTTACAGTGGTGTACCTGTGCTGCTGTAGTGCCCGTGTGTAGACATGGCCTTAGCGCATGGTAGGCTGGAGCGCTGTAGATTTACACGCCAGATTGCCACATACTAATTCGCCATATAGACAAACCCAGTGTAGTTCATTTAGCGGTTGCACCAGAGCATTAGAATTTAAAACAACAAAAACCCAACATGCATATTTCGCTTCATCTAATCTCATGCTTCACTGCAGGCTCAGCTAGCCTGGGTTTGCTCTTCAGTTACCGGCACAGAACAGCACCACCGTACATTCTCCTGCCCTGCCCAGATCCTCCGGTTTGTGGGTGGGACTCACAGCTGGTTACCTCTCCTGTTCCAGCTGGTTTGGGTGCTGCCGATGCAGGCTAGAGCTGGTGAGGCTCCTCCCTCTGGCAGATGGCTGGGAAGTGACGCTGTTAGACCACGATTAGAAAGGGCCTTCTGCTTGCCCTGGCGTTGCCATGAGGCCTGGTCTCCACTAGGCAGTTAGGTCAGTAGAACTACGTTGCTCAGGTGTGAAAAAAAACACACACACACACCCCTCCCACCCCTCCCACGGGCGACGCAGTTAAACCGCCCTGACCCCCGGTGCAGACAGCGCTCTGTCGACAGGCGACTTCTCCCCTTACCTAGCGACTGCCTCGCGGGGAGGTGGAGTAACTACACCAATGGGAGATGGCCTCCCCTCGGCTTGGCAGTGTCTACACTGACGTGCGACAGCGTTGTAAGTGTAGACAACCTTCAGCCAGACTCCTGGGGGAACTGAAACCACCAGACTAGTGACAGATCCAAAGCCACTGAGCTCTTTAATATGAGAGGTTCCTGCCGCTCAGCGTGGACAGTAATGGGCCAGGGCTGTCAGTGGTTTCCTGCCCCGTGGCTGCAGCGGGCAGCAAAGAAGGGCCACCTCACTTCCAGAGGTTTCTATATGAAGCCAGCCAGGGCCTTCCAGCTTGTCCATGGACTCTGCCGTTGTGTGTGTTAAGGGAAGGGCCTGAGACTAGCTGTGTCTTGGAGAGGCCATGCTGAGCAGGGAATGTTGGTCTGCAGAGCCCCAAGCGTGATTGTGATGCTTCACTTGGGGTTCCCCCTGTGACCCCTCTCAGCCTCAGCAGCTGCTAAGCTCTGGGTCAGCTCCCTGACACACCAGCCTGTCTGCCTTGCCAGCAAACTCGACAGGACTCCGCCAGTCCAACCTTGCCTTGTAGGCAATAGCCAGGGGGCCCAGTTCCCAAGCTCCCGAGAGACATCTCCCTGCAGTGTCCAGTCCCTCTCCCCTTGCTGCCTCCAAAGAGACAGTATGCACAGCAGCCTGGTAGGTGAGCTGAGAGCTCACGCTCCAAGTTACTACCCTGAGCTGAGATGGTTTTGTAGTAAAACCAGAATCAGTTTATTAACAAAGGGCAGAGATTTAAGTGCTGATAGGAAAGGATGAAAGAGACAGGCAGAGTTACAAATAAAACCAAAACACGCTTCCTAGTGACTCAAACTTCATTTCAGCACGTTACAATTTCTGTCTAAGCAGGTTTCTCACCTCTAGTCAGTTTCCAGCTCCTGTTGCCTCCCAGGCTAAGAAGATCCACTTTCATTAAGTCCACAGGTGCAGCTCCCCTTTGTCTCCTGGGGATCGATGACTCGAATGTCTCTGGCCCCTCTCTCCATATATTACCCCAAAGTTCATGGTCTCTGGTTCAAGAGCCAGGAGGGCTCCCCAGGGTGCAGGCTCTATCCTCCGAGGTGACTGTTAAGTGGTCATCTCCCCGACTTGCTGGCTTTGTTTACCTTATATGTAAATGTATTTTCAATTGTCCTCTGCAATCAAGCTGGCCAGCAAGTAAATGTCCATTCCTTTCTCTAGGGCAGGCTGGGTCGATGGCCTGCCTGGCAAACACATTTTAAGACCATATTTCCGGCGTCTGTAACTCTTTGTCCATGATTTCAGGACCACTGGATTGCCAGTTTGCAGATGATACTGTACATGATGCCGGCTAGCTACAGTGAGTTGTGGCCTGGTGTGTGCTCTGCCAGCTAGCCCTGAGGGGCTCCCAGGAGCAGTGTCACTGAGGACAGACATGTTGCCAGGCTGCAGCTCAGAGCCTGTTACAGTCGGCAGGAATGATCTTAACCGGGACCTGAAAATACTAAAGCAACTGACCTGACGTGTGCTCTCCGTTCCTCCTGTGAGCCCCACCCCCGTGCTCCTGGCTGCCAGCTCTTCCTCGGTGAGACCCCCAGGCTCAGCTCAGCCTAAAGCCTCAGGGGCTGCAGCTTTGGCCAGTTGTGTGGATTTCCTGGTGCTTTCTTACCTTCCATCCCAGAGGAGGGTCACAGCAACAGCCAGCCTCAGCACCCACCTTGGGGTCAGCTGCAAAGCCCCTTACAAGCCCCTGGGGCCAGGAGAGACTGCACGGGCCCTTCCCGTCCCACTCCTCTGCCTGCACTGGTGCCAGCCACAAGTCCAGGCAGGAGGCAGCAGGGTCTGTGTGCCCCAGAGTGGGGCTCTGGCCTGCTCCAGCCTCTCAAAGAGGGCCCCTTCCCAGAGCCCCTGGAGGGATTCTGGCTGAGCCAGGCCAAGTGCCCCTGGACTCCTGCTGCCACATAGCCCCCGTCTCATCCCCACACCCTGCCGCCATGGTGGCTCCAAAGCCAGCATGTGGGGCCTAGACCCACACGTGCGCTAACTTGGGGGTGTTTAAAATGTCATGGCACGCCAGCTTGGACTTGGTGCAGCCTTCACACCCACCACAAACACACACGTGTGAGCACACACCACCATACCGTGTGAACACGCTGAGGAGGGAGCCTGCATGGAGACTCCCTGGAATAGGTCCAAAAATCTCAGCCCTGCGGTGGTGGTAGAGTGTGCAGGCTGGGCTCGGCCCACCACTGCCCCGGCCACCTCCACCCTGCTGGGACTTCAGCCCTTCCCTTCTAGCTGCGGAGCTGAGGCCTGGCCAGCTCCTGGGACTAGGAGTTGCTGGGGCTATTTAAAGCACTCATGTGGTAGGCAGGTGTCTGGGCTAGTGCTAGCCTCACGCAGGGCCTTTGTGTTCAGTGCCAAGCACTCCCTCTTGCCTTATCCCCCCGCCCTGCTGTCCTGGACACAGGGCTCAGCCATGGGGAGGGAAGTGGTAAGTGCGCGGGTGCCTCCAGGAATGGCTAGCATGGCACGTAGCCAGAGCGCCTCCCTATACGCTGCTCTGCACTGCCTGCCTGCCCGGTGGGAGGGCTGCAGAGGCCTGAGTTCCTGGGCCAGATTTCGACGTGGCTGTTGTTTCTGGCGGTGTGGGTCAGGGTGCATAACGGCACAGTCCTTCTCCCCAGCACGCGGGGCAGTGGGCCAGGTGTTGGAGGTGGCATGACAGGCGTCTTGGAGTGATCTGGGGACTTTGGCGATGGGATAGATTTTGTAGGGGCCCTGGGGCTGGGTGGAGTGTTGTAGCAGGGAGGTTGTGGTTGGGAGCAGTGGTGCTAGAAGACCAAAGGTCCATCTAGCCCAGTATCCTGTCTTCCGACAGTGGCCAAAGCCAGCTGCCCCAGAGAGAATGAACCGAACAGGTAATCATCAAGTGAGCCATCCCGTCGCCCATTCCCAGCTTCTGGCAAACAGAGGCTAGGGACACCACCCCTGCCCATCCTGGCTAATAGCCATTGATGGACCTATCCTCCATGAATTTATCTAGTTCTTTTTTGAACCCTGTTATAGTCTTGGCCTTCACAACATCCTCTGGCAAAGAATTCCACAGGTTGACTGTGCGTTGTGTGAAGAAATACTTCCTTTTATTTGTTTTAAACATGCTGCCTATTAATTTCATTTGGTGACCCTTATTTCTTGTATTATGAGAAGTAGTATCACTTCTTTATTTACTTTCTCCACACCAGTCATGATTTTATAGACCTCTGTCATATCCCCCTTAGTCGTCTCTTTTCCAAGCTGAAAAGTCCCCATCTTATTTATCTCTCCTCAAACGGCAGCCATTCCATACCCCTAATCATGTTTGTTGCCCTTTTCTGAACCTTTTCCAATTCCAATATATCTTTTTTGAGATGGAGCCACCACATCTCACGCAGTATTCAAGATGTGGGTGTACCATGGATTTATATAGAGGCAATATGATATTTTCTGTCTTATTATCTATCCCTTTCTTAATGATGCCAAGCATTATTTGCTTTTTTGACTGCCACTGTACATTGAGTGGATGTTTTCAGAGAACTATCCACAATGACTCCAAGATCTCTTTCTTGAGTGGTAACAGCTAATTTAGACCCCATCATTTTATAGGTACAGTTGGGATTATGTTTTCCAGTGTGCATTACTTTGCATTTATCAACTTTCATCTGCCATTTTGTTGCCCAGTCACCCAGTTTTGAGAGATCTATTTGTTGCTCTTCGTAGTCTGCCTGATATTTAACTACCGTATATTGAGTAGTTTTGTATCATCTGCAAATTTTGTCACCTCACTGTTTACCCTTTTTCCAGATCATTTCTGAATATGTTGAATAGTACTAATCCCAATACAGACCCCTGGGGGACACCACTATTTACCTCTCTCCATTCTGAGAAATGACCATTTATTCCTACCCTTTGTTTCCTATCTTTTAACCAGTTACCAATCTATGAGAGAACCTTCCCTCTCATCCCGTGACCGCTTACTTTACGTAAGAGCCTTTGGTGAGGGACCTTGTCAAAGGCTTTCTGAAAATCTAAGTACACTATAGCCACTGGATACCCCTTGTCCACATGCTTGTTGACCCCTTCAAAGAATTCTAGTAGATTGGTGAGGCATGATTTCCCTTTACAAAAACCATGTTGACTCTTCCCCAACAAATTATGTTAATCTATGTGCCTGACAATTCTGTTCTTTACTATAGTTTCAACCAGTTTGCCTGGTACTAAAGTCAGGCTTACCGGCCTGTAATTGCTGGGATCACCTCTGGAGCCCTTTTTAAAAATTGGCATCACATTAGCTATCCTCAAGTCATTTGCTACAGAAGCTGATTTAAATGATAGGTTACAAACTAGTTACTAGTTCTGCAATTTCACATTTCAGTTCCTTCAGAACTCTTGGGTGAATAATCCCATCTGGTCCTGGTGACTCATTACTGTTTAGTTTATCAATTTGTTCCAAAACCTCCTCTAATGACACTTCAATCTGGGACATTTCCTCAGATTTGTCACCTAAAAAGAATGGCTGAGGTGTGGGCATCTCCCTCAGCCATGAAGACCGGTGTTTAGGGTCATCGAGGCTAGTTAGGGTCACAGGGAGCTGATGGGCCACTGTTTTTAGGGTTCATATTCTAGGGCACCCAGGAGCCCTCGCAAGGCTCAGGGCCCCACTGGGCAGAGACACAGCGAGACCTGCTCTGCCCCTGCGAACTTACCATCTGCATGGACAGGGCAGGCAAAGGGGTGAGAAGGAAGCAAAGGCTCAGGGTTTGTTGTGGCAATGGGGAGGACGGGGGGATGGTGCAGGTTGAATGAGGAGCATCTGGGAGCAGTGGTGGGCGAGGGCAGAGGGTACGGGCATTTGCAGGGCACAGTGGGAGCTTTAGCCAGCACAGCTATGAAATAACCTGTCCGTCAGCTTCACCAGTGCGCTGCACATGTTGGGCCAAACAGTGGTCGCCTGACAAATGAAACATACAGCTTGTAGTAGGAAGAGAGCCTGAGACATTAGCCCTCATATCAAAGGCCTGGTATGAGGCAGGACCTGCTCACAGAGCCTGGCAAGAACAGGGCTGATTTTGCAAAAATACACATTCCTAAGCACAGAGTATTCATGCAAACACATCCTGATATCAAGGATGGTACAAAAACATTCCCCAAGGATAACAGGAACACACTGACCCCTCCTAAAAGATAAGGTCAGGATGACAGTACATAATACAAATGTTTTAATCAAACCAGCGTGTATAAGGTGATAACTAGCCACGTCAGGGGGCAGTAACTATGTCAGAGGGTATAAAGATGTACCTCAGGGGGCAGCAGCAGTTCAAATCTGGCAGCAGCCCTGGGGGCTGAAGTGAAAAAGAGACGCCAAGGCCAGAAGGAAGCACTGTGTCCATCTGGTCTGTCCTGGGTAACACGGGCCAGAGCCCCTCCTGGAATTAACCCTGTTGAACTAGAGCAGATCTCATAGAAAAACATCCCAGGCTTGGTATAAAACTTGCCAGTGATGGAGCCCTTGGCAAAGTGTTAATTACCTTCACTGTTAAAAATTGGTCCCCGTTTCCCGTCCGAATGTGTCTGGCTTCACATTCCAGCCACTGGCTCTCATTAGACTTTTGGCTGCTAGATTGCAGAGCCCATTATTATTAAAGGCTAAACCTCATTGACATCGTTAAAAAGATACTCAGGTTTTAAATCGCTCTAAGACCACATTACAGTCTCGGGAGCATTCAAAGCCACCAGGGGCAGCTGCATCCGCTACGCTTCAATGGGGAGGAAAATATAATTAAACAAACAAATTATACTGGAAGAAAAGAAACTCACCATTGCGAGAAAAAGCATATACCAGACCCTAAAAATACAACCCTTTTAATGAAAAACCTATTATGATCAGAACAACTTCTTGTTCTCCATGATAGAATTCTTTATGCACAGAACCAAAAAGGCCACATAAGAGAAGAAAATATAAAACTCTAGCAAACAGTATCAAAGGAAGAAAGATCTGCTACTATCACACCACCATCTTGGTTTTCCCCTAAACCAATTTCAGAAAGATATGGTTACTCACTGTCACTGTGGTTCTTTGAGATATGATGAAGACGTGTATTCCACTTAGGTGTGTGTACACCCAGTGCGCCAGAAACAGAGATTTTTCCCTAACAGTACCCACAGAGGAGCGTGGTTGTGGCCCCTTGCTTGGCTATATGAGGTGGCGCCACCCCAGCCCCGCCTCAGTTCCTTCATGACAAAAGCCCATGAGAGGAGACTCCAATGCAGAGGGGATGGAGGTTGGGTTGTAGAATACATATCTGCATCACATCTCGAAGAACCAGTTACAATAAGTAACCGTTTCTTCTTCTTTGAGAAGATGCAGATTATGTGTTCCCCTTAGATGATTCACAAGCAGTACCCCAATCTAGAGGCGGGGTTCAGAGTCCACTGAAATAAGGATCACAGGACTGCCCTTCTGAGACCTACGTCCGCTCTGCAAGATGCGGTAATAGCATAATGGTCCGTATATGTACTTATGGATGACCACATGGCCGCCCTGCAAATGTCCAGTAAGGAAACGTCACTGAGGAACACTATCGGTGTCGCCTGCGCTCTTGTGTAATGAGCTCATATCCTCTGAGGAGACATAGCCAAAGCTCTCTCATACACAGCCCTGATACAGGATATTATCCGTCTAGAGATGGTCTGTGCAGGGACCACTTGGCTTGCCTCTTCATGCAGTCCACATATGACATGAACAGGCGAGGCAAAACACAAAACAGTTTAGTCCTGTCTAGATGAAAGGTTTGACATCGCCTGACATCCAGCGTATGGAGGTGCTGTTCTTCCGGGGAAGGGTGCGGCTAAGGGGAAAAAAACGGGTAACTACACCGCCTAATTCAGATGAAACTGAGAGCCCACACTCTCCTTGCAGAACACAGTTACTAGGAATAGAGTTTTCTGATACCAGAGGAGCAGTGAACTGGACACTAGGGGCTCGAATGGAGGGCCCAGTACAGCCACCAAAACCATGTTTAGGTCCCACAAGGGGACCGGTTCACATATGGGAGGATATAAACAGAGAATCCCTTTTAGATTCTCATCACCATAGCATTGGCAAAGACTGATTTTCGTTGACTAGGGGGATGAAACACTATTGTGGCCAGATGCACCCTCAGTGAACTGATCGCAAGGCCCGATTCCTGAAGGTGTAACAGGTACTGCAAGATGGCCAGAATGGAAGTCTGTGTCAGTTGGATCCCATGGGCCAATGACCACACTGAAAACCTTTTCCACTTTGCTAAGTAGGCCATGCTGGTAGAGGACTTCCTACCATTGAGTAGGACTTGTTGGACAGCCACCAAACACTGCTCTTCTTCTTCATTCAACCGTGCAGCCGCCAGGCCATGAGGTACAGGGAGTTGAGTGTTGGATGGTGAGTGCGGCCATGGCTCTGAGTGAGCAGGTCAGGCTGGGGAGGAAGCGGTATGGGAGGCTGAATCATCAGCACGAGAAGATTGGTGAACCAGCATGGTCTTAGCCACACTGGGGATATGAGGATGAGCTTGGTCCGATCTGCCTTGAGCTTGAGGGTAACCTGAGGAATGATTAGGATTGGGGGAAAGGTGTACAGGAGAGTCGAGTGCTAGCTGCAGTGAAAGGCGTCAGAGAGGGAGCCTGGACTGAGGCCCCCAAGAGCAGAACACTCCTCCTATGAAGCTGTGGACAGCTGCTCTGTGAACTTGGACATAGCTGTCTGAGTAAGGAAGTCATATTTGGACAGCAAAGCCTGTTGGTTAGTGATTTGCAGCTGTAGCGATGAGGACGTCTAGACTTTCCTACCCATAAGATCCAGCTGCTCAGTTGAGCCAAGGCTGGATTTTGCCCCAGGGAGGACACACCAGGACAAGCGGGCTCTGGAGCCCATGGGAATCCCGTGGATTTGAACCTTTTTTTCATTTGTGGACCCCTAAAAATTTCCAATGGCGGCGGGGACCCCTTTGTCTGTGTATGGAGTTGAATTCTATTCAGTCCGTTTTCAGCTGTCTTTCGCGGACCCCTTAGACATAGCCTGCGGGCCACAGGTCGAGAACCATTGCTCTGGAGGCTCTGCGGGGAGGAAGATGGCTGATGGCTGAGCCTGTGGCTGATCTGAGGATACCACTGCATATCTGGCGGGTGATTTTGCCTTTGACCGAGACGAAGAGCGGGACCTCTGCGAACAAGGGGCGTCCCACTGATTCTACGGGGGTCAGAATGTGGATAGGGCACGGGTGGCCAGAGACCTCCATCCCAACCACGGGACACAAGCCCATCTTGGGCACCATAATGGTCCATTAGCAGTCCTCAGTGTTCATTGGGTGACACAGAGCAGGAGGAGGACGACGACGACCTGGACTCGGATGCAGAAGAGTCTTGGGATCTGGGGACAAGAGTGGAGCGAGCCCAGAGGGAGCAAGAAGGTGATCCGACGCGTCCATCGCCCAGAACGAGGTGGGAAGCAGTGCTTCAGATGGAGGCAGTCCCATTGGTACAGAACAAAGGCACTGTTGGTCCAGACATGAGCACCCAACTGCACCGACGCTGAGGGTGGTGCAAGCCGCCAGGGAAGCACATGCGGCAATGACTGCGGAAGTGCTGAGGGGGTTCCTGGTATCATGGACCCCTGTACCTATTCTGATACCAGCTCTACTCCCACGACTGCAAGGGGAGCATTGGGATGGGGTGCCAACAGTCATAAAGGTTCAGCAGCTTGCTCCATCAGAGGGGCTATAGATGGTGCAGCCGTGGGGTAGGGTTAGGCCTGAGGCCCGTTGGGATCCCCCAGTTAGGGTTACTAAAGCTGGGATTCTCTGGACTAGGGTTTGGGTTATTAAAGGTAGGACTCCCCTGGCCAGAGTTAGGAATACTGAGGGTAAGGACTCCCAGGCTAGAGATAGGCCTGAGGCCCGTTGGGAGCCCCCAGCTAGGGATACTTAAGGTAGGTCTCCCCAGGCTAGGGTTAGGGTTAGTAAGGGGTAGGGATTCCCGAGCTAGGGTTAGGGCTAGTAAGGGGTAGGGATTCCCGGGCTAGGGTTAGGGTTAGTAAGGG
>NW_020664584.1:12244026-12278264 GCF_002925995.2 Terrapene triunguis
TAGTAAGGGGTAGGGATTCGTGGGCTAGAGTTTTGGTTGAATGTATTCCTGGAGGTTTCATCACATGACATAATCTTTAATTAAAGATTAATCTTTAATTCCTGGGGAGTCCAGGATAATCCTGGAGGGTTGGCAACCCTACCCATAGAAAGATAGTACAGGTGGGGCTCCTGGGCTAGGGTTCAGATTACTAAGGCCTGGTCTACACTAACCCCCCAAGTCGAAGTAAGGTACGCAACTTCAGCTATGTGAATAACGTAGCTGAAGTCGACATACCTTACTTCGAACTTACCGCGGTTCAGACGCGGTCCACACGCGGCAGGCAGGCTCCCCGTCGACTCCGTGGTACTCCTCTCGTTGAGCTGGAGTACCGCAGTCGACGGTGAGCACTTCCTGGTTCGATTTATCGCGTCCAGACCAGATACGATAAATTGAACCCGGAAGTTCGATTTCCAGCCGCCGAACTAGCGGCTAAGTATAGACCAGCCCTAAGAGTAGGGCTCTTCAGGCTAGGTGTAGGCCTGTGGCCACTGGAGATTCTCAGTCTAGGGTTAGAGTTACTAAGGGTCGGCCTCTTCAGGCTAGGGCTATACTTGGGGTCCTTAGAGCTCCCGGGGCTAGGGTTAGGGTTTAGGGTTAGGGTTACCAATGTGGGCTCCCCGGGGTAGGGTTCAGGTTACTAAGGGTGGGATCCCCAGACTAGGGTTAGTGCGGTGGCCTGTGGGGATCCTCTAGATCAGTGGTTCTCAACCTCCCCACACCCCAGGGACCCTAAATTTACCCAGACAAGTCTGCAGACCTCCAACTGCCCCTTATTATTTTTTTGCTCATAAATTGTATCTTTCATGGTACTGTAATAGTTGTCACAAATACCACTGTAGAGAAATGATTGGCCCACATTGACAAAAATACAGCAAATGGGAATATTGACAGCTTACCTGATACTAATGCGCTCCCTGGGCTTGTTTGGCAGCACACAGCACGTCCAGCTGAGGAGTCATTTCAGTTAGACAAGTGCGAAGGTCACCTTGAACATTCGCTATCAAACGCTGTTTGTTTTTTGATGCTGGTGAGGGCTGAGAATCCATTTTCACAAAGGGAAGTGGGAGCAAATGCAAGGCGGACTCGCAGAGCGTGGTTAGCCAATTCAGGGAATTCACCAGCCGCGTGCAACCAGAATTCAGCACCAGGCATGGGCCTGTGGGCACGTTTCACATCAGTGTTTCTCCGCTCAGTAAATTCCTTCTCCTCTTTAGGAATCATTTCAAGCAATTCCCCATCAGCAGATAAAAAGGGATTTGTGATCCAGATCATTTCAGTATTGTTACCGTGTGGCTGATGTACGTTCTGAACTGGTAAGAAGGGAATCCATGCAATCTGCCATCATAGCACCAAAAGTTAGGTGTTCAAAAACTCCTGCAGGAGCGGAGACATGCTCCTGGTCCCTTTGTGCACTCACTTCTGCCAGAGACCCGGCTTCTCAATGAACGCAGTCACTTTGTTTGACTGACGCCCTTGCATGCTAATATTAAGTTGATTCAGGTGATGAAAGATATCAGCAAGATAAGCAAGCTGAGCAAGCCAGGTCTCTGAGAATTTACCTGATCTATGCCTTTGCTCTTCCAAAAATACCATCAGAGACTCATGAAGCTCAAAACCGCGATTCAACCCCTTTCTCTTGGAAAGCCATCTGACCTCAGTGTGCAGGAGAAGGTTGTGATGAAATTCACCCATTTCTGCACACATTGCCCCCAAAATATGTGCATTTGCTTGATGTGTGCTTTGATAAAGTTAAAAACTTTTATTGTCTTATCAAGTACATCTTTCAGGTCATCTGGCATCTTTCTCATGCCCAGGATCTCCCTGTGACCCATGCAGTGCATTACTTTTGCCAATGGTGCAACATCTTCATTTTTTTTGCACCCCATTATGCCTCCCCATCATTGCAGAAGCACCGTCTGTGCTCACATACTGCCCCCAGTCCTGGTTGTTGCTCATCCCGAAATTATCCAGACACTTAAAAATCCCATCACTTGTTGTTTTTGTCGGCAGTGATCTGCAAAACAGCAGTTCTCCTTCTGTTTTCCCATCACAGATGTATCGCACATAAACCAACAGCTAAACCTCACCTGACACATCCCACTTGCTTGAATCCTGGTCTTTCACGTCAGCTGCAACCTCTGTAATTCACCTTTTAAGGGGGTCGTTTGATACTGGCACATTCTTCAGTTTATTAGCAGCTTCGTCCCCACACTTCAATTGCAGCTGGCATCAGTAATTTCAGCAATTGTATGTGGCTTTCTGTTTTTAGCGATTCTAATTGTCACCATGTAGGATGCTTTGAGAGCCTTCTCTTGCAAGATTCACACAGTTTGTACAGTTTTTTTGTGTGTTATAAGTAATTCCACTTCCTTTCAAAATACTCCACTGGCTTGTCAACGCTTTCCACATGCACGACCTCAGATGTCTTTTAACTTTTTCGGCTTAAGTGCTTCCTTCCTTAGAAAGTACTTCTCCACAAATTACACCCTGGGGTCTGGATTTTCCACCCACACATATTCTCCACCCACACATAAAGCCAAGTTCAATGTAGCTGTCGTCATATCCCCTCAGGTTTTGATTTTTTGAAGGGGGTTCGATTTCGCTTCTTTCTTTCTCTTGTCCCGGCTTTGAGACGGTTTCTGCTTGGTGAACGGCTGAAGCTGACCGAGTGGGTTTACAAATAACAAACGCAGCCATTACAGAAATTGAACGGAGTAATTATATTTCACACTTGCAGCTGAATGGATCACTAGCAGAGGCGCCATGAATGTGGGGCACAATTTAAAGGCTCTGGGGGGCATGTGACCCCCACATGTCGCCTCTTGATCTAACAGAGGTTTTCAAACTGTGGGGCACGCCCCCCTCGGGGGGTCACGGAGGAATGTTTGGAAGGGGGGCGAGTGGCAATGCCAGTTTGAACTTTTTGGGTAAAGCCCCCCCAGACCGCCTGAGCTGAGTCGGGGGTGGAGGTGGGGCTGCCTCCCCAAGCCCCACCGCACTGGGCTGGCCCCCAGAACATTCTCCTGCGCCCCCTAGGGGGACACGTCCCACAGTTGGAAAGCCTCTGTGCTAAATGGAAGGCAGAAATCTGAGGGGGGGGGAGGGCACGTGACCCTGTGTGCCTCCAGGTGTCACCTCTGGTTGCTGGCACGTTCACAGACACCCCCCCACCCCGGATTATACTGGTGGACACCTAAGGGTCTGCGGGAGAGGCGCCGACTCCATGGGTGCTCCGGGGCTGGAGCACCCACAGAAAAAAAATCGTGGGTGGTCAACACCCACCAGCCACCTGCCAATCAGCTGTTTGGCACCCCCTCCCCCCAGTACTCCCTGCCCGCCATCGCAGTGGTACAGCAGGGGAAGGGACTCCCAAGGCCAGGCCAGCAGGGCAGGGGCATAGCTGGCACTAGCCCCTAGGCGCTCCGCCTCCCAGACCCTCTGCTCTAAGCGATTAGCCCCCGAGCCAGGGACAGAACCCAGGAGTCCCGACTCCCCCACCCCAGGGCAGCTCAGCCCCCAGCCTTATCTCTTCTCCAAGGCCACAGAACTGCATACTCACCCCATTCCCAGCCTGTCTCCACCCAGCCCAGCAAATCAGCTGCCAGCCTGCCAGGGCTGTATCGCCTGCCTCCCGCAGCAGCACCCGCTGCACTGTGCTGAGCTGCCCAGTGCCCCAAGACCTGGCATGCCCACCATGCTCCTCACGAGGTGAGTGGGGGGCCTCCCTGGGCTGTCCCAGCAATGGCCTGGTGGGTGCAGGGCTGGGGCAGGAAATCCTGGCTGGCAGTAAAGCTGGGGGGACTGGAGATGGAGAGTTGGGTGTCTGTAAGCAGCCTGCCCCCCAATCTCTGGCCAGCTGTGGTTGGTGGGGGCAGTATCTGTAAGTACACTGGGCCCACCATCTCTGGGCTGTGGGGGGGCAGTATCTGTAAGTACGCTTGGCCCCCAATCTCTGGGCTGTGGTTGGGGGGGGGCAGTACCCGTGACTACACTGGGCCCCCCGTCTCTGGGCTGTGGGGGGCAGTATCTGTAAGTACGCTGGGCCCCCCGTCTCTGGGCTGTGGGGGGCAGTATCTGTAAGTACACTGGGCCCCCCGTCTCTGGGCTGTGACGGGGCAGTATCTGTAAGGACACTGGGCCCCCGTCTCTGGGCTGTGGGGGGGCAGTATCTGTAAGGACGCTGGGCCCCCCGGCTCTGGGCTGTGGGGGGCAGTATCTGTAAGGACGCTGGGCCCCCCGTCTCTGGGCTGTGGGGGGCAGTATCTGTGAGTACGCTAGGCCCCCCGTCTCTGGGCTGTGGGGGGGCAATATCTGTAAGTACACTGCCCCCCCCTCCATCTCTGGCCTTTGGTTGGGGGGGCAATATCTGTAAGGACGCTGGGCCTCCTATCTCTGGGCTGTGGTTGGGGGGGCGGCAGGCAGGTATCTGTCAGCAGGCTGGCCAATATCTCTGGTGTGGGGGTGTTGGGGTCCCCGCCGTGCCAAGGGCATGTGGCTGGTGTTTGGTTCTCAGTGTGTGGGGGGGTCTCTTGGCTCCAAGGCTGTGTTGGGACAGCACTGCTGTCAAGGCAGCTCCTATCTCAGCTCTACCAGCAACCCAGGGATTCCCAGCGCTGGCAGCCCTGCCTGGGCGCGGAAGGAGCGGAGCCGGGGGGAGGTGCCACCCCCCCACACACAGTTGGGTGAGGGGAGAATGTCTGGCTCATCACAGTGTCATAGTCCCTGCACTGCTGGTGGCAAATCTCCTGCAGCCCAGGTCACAGGGTCCATTGGGAGCAAGGGGGTGGGCGTCTGAGCCTCTGTGGCAGGACCTAGTCTGTGTAGCGCCTGGCACTGTGGAGTTGAGGGGGAGGAAGAGATAGGGCTGTGATTGGGCAGGGCAGCAATGCATGGCCGAGTGGGGTGGTGGTAGGGCTGGGATTGATCAGGACCTGGGGGCAGGGCAGGGCTGGGATTGGTCAGGGCCTGGGAGCAGGGCAGCAGGGCATGGCCAAGGTGGGGGGGGGGCGGTAGGGCTGGGATTGGTCAGGGACTGGTGGCGGGGCAGGGCTGGGATTGGTCAAGGCCTGGGGTGGGGCAGCAGTGCATGGCTGAGGGGGCGGGGTAGGGCTGGGATTGGTCAGGGCCTGGTGGTGGCGTAGGGCTGGGATTGGTCAGGGTGAGATTGGTGCAGGGTGCATGGCAGGACTGGGTTCTGATCTCAGTGGGGGTCTGACCTACTATCCTGCAGCCCAAGAGACAGGGCACAGAGCAAGCTCCCCTAACTGCCTCTCCTGGGGCACGGCCATTTGTCCATCTGGACCACGGGTGTCCAGCCTGGCATCCCCCAGCCCCAAACCTGCGACCAGTGCATTGGGGCCCAAAGCACCCCTAGGTTACAAACACACAGGCCCCAGTCTGTGTTGGGTGCTGCCCCACCCCCATCCCCTGGCCAGCTGGAATAGTCCTTCCCAGAGAGCATTGATCCCTCTGGTATGGGAGCAGGGGGGAACTGAGGCACAGGCTAAGGGACTTGGTCATGGTCACATGGGGCACCTATGTCAGCTGGGTTTGACCCCATGCCCTAGGCTGGTGCATGACCCATCCCCTCCAGTCTCTAGTGGGAAGCCCTTGCCCTGTGTGAGCATCTGGGGGTGGGAGTGGGGGTCAAAATCCATCTGTGACCAAATAGCCTCTGCGGGGAAGGGTCTGTGTGCATGGAGGGATGCCTGCCATATGGGGGAGGCTGCCTTCTGCCCCAGCCTCCCAGGCCCCCTGCGCTAACCCACTAGACCCCCTCCCTGCGCGGAACTGGGGCTAGCACCCAGGAGGGACCCAGAGGAGGGCAGCCCCTGTATTGTGTGTGACCTGCCCCATTCCTCTTTGCAGGCTGGGCCTGCTCTGGGTGGTGGTGCCCTGGCACGTGGGCGCCGTGTCCTTTCCCGATGGTGAGTCTCCTGTGGGGTAGGGATGGTGCCCGGGGGGCGGGGGGGAATCCTGGGGGTCGGGGGGCTTAGAATGACTAAGCCCTGTTTGGGGTGCTGGGACAGAGACTCTGATGACTATCTCAGGGCCCGGGGGGCCCCTGAGGACAGCTGTGACTGAGGGCGGGATAGGGTTCAGGGTGGGTGGTACAACACAGGTGGGGCTGGTGGTGGAGGCGGGAGGCTGGGGCTAGCAGGATGGGGCGGCCCCTACTGTGAGCACAGCTGGCCTGTGACCTGGAGCAGTAGCCCCGAGAGGGGATCCGGGGGCCCCCACCCACCACACTGAGGGGAGTAGGCCTCCGGCGCTCTGGAGTCCGTCCCCTGGCCAGGCATGGTGCTGAGGGGGGTTGGGTGCTGCCCCCAGTAACACTGCCAATCCCCCCAGGAGCTGCTCGCACTGAGTGCCGGGGCCGTTACTTCTGGATCTGGCTGGACAAGGCGTTCGTGGGGCAGAGCCGCTGGCGCTATGGGGTCTACAGTGAGTGGGGAGGGGTCATGGAGGGCTTCCTGGCTGTTTGGAGCAGAGGCTGGGGCAAGATGCAGGCCTGTGGGTGGGGGTGGCCTGGGATGGTGCATTGGGAGAGGGGTCGTGTGACGGGAGGCTGGCGGGGGGGGGGGGGGGGGGGGCCCGGGGGGCAGGGGGGGGGGGGGGCAGGTACTGGTGGGGGTCCCAGATGCTGTCTCCCCCCAGCCGAGTCGGGGCAGTACATCGAGGTGACACAGCAGCTGGCTTCGCAGTGCGGATTCATGGCAGGCACTGACCTCCGTGGGAACCCCCAGATCCGCGTCTCCTTCCTGGCTTGTTCTGTCCGCAACACGGTGAGTGCCCCCAGTGCCCCGGCCTGCCCTCCAGGAGCTGGGGGGCCAATATCTGACTCCCAGCCCCCCCACCCCTGTCACTCACTAGACCCTGCTCCCCTGCCAGCACTGGGGAAGGAACCCAGGAATCCTGCCAGAGCTGGGCAGCCAGTTCTGGTACTTGAGGTCTGGGTGCCAGCGCTGTGCCCCCCCCATCTCCGGTGCTGGAGCAGCCCTGAGGCTGGGCAGGGTCTAACCTGTAGTCTCTCTTTCCTGGGGGACCCCAGTTTGACCAGGATTTCAACCTGCAGCTGCGGGTGGAGGTGACAGGCGCTGTGGGGCCCAGCGTCCCCTATGACATGACCATCAGCTGCCCCCTGGGAGCCCCCTGGAGCCCCCGGGAGATTGTCTGCGAGGAGAACTACATGGAGGTGAGGGGGGCCATGGTGGAGGATGAGGTGGTGGGGAAGGACTTGTCTCCTGGTCGGGGTCCCTAGGGCAGGCCCCAGAGCCGCTGGGTGGGGTGATGCTGGGGGGGGCTCCCTGCGCTCCCCTGTGTGAAGTGATGCCGCCAGAGGGTCTCCTAGCAGGGTTTCTTTCCCCAGCCTGAGCTGGCCCTGTCCTGTTGCAGGTGTCGGTCCGGCGGGCTGTGCCCGGTATCGCCAGGGAAGTGCTGAATGAGGACTGGATCGCTGCCTGGCCGGTGGTGAGTGGGCTTGGTGCAGCTGTGGCATCATGGTCCCTCTACCAGCAATGAACGGTGCCCGGAGCTTGGCATGGGCGCCCGGGGAGCAGCGTTGTCTCTGGCACAGAGCAGCAGCGAGCCAGGGCACTTGGCTGTCCTGCTGCCCCATGGCCGCGGACTCCCCAGGGCACGGCGGAAGCTAAGTGCCCAGTGGGTCTGGCCGGATTGCCCCTGCCACATGTAACCCAGTGCCATGGGTATGGTGAGCTGGGCTGGTCCCCACAGGGGCTGAAGCCCTTAAGCCGACTGCAGAGCCATGATCTGTGGAGAGGGGTAACCTGACAGTGTCGGGACCCCTGCTCCCTCCCCGGCATATGGGGGGACTCAGCCTTATGTTTCTCCCCTTTGCAGGCCCAGGGGGCGCTGAACCAAGTGTGGCAGGTTGTCTTCCACTTCCAGAACGGCTCCCTACTCAGCATGCCCGCCACGCAGGCCCACGCCCTGGGCTACGGGGTCAACACCACGGCCACCCGCGTCCTCTTCCGCGCACCCTACGGCACAGCCCAGAGCGAGATCGCCACAGTGAGGGAGCCTGGGGGGTAGGGCAGGGCACGGTGGCCACAGTGAGGTGTGGCTGGGGGGGGCCTTGGGTGCGTCAGGGGGCCCAGTGGGGTGCGTGGGAGCTAGGTACACAGTGGGGGGGGGGGGGGGGGGGGGGGCGGGGGGCCCAGTGGGGTGTGTGGGAGCTTGGTGCACAGTGGGGAGGCTGGCTGGATGGGGGGCAAGGCTGCTATCAGGAGTCTCTGGGAGCCTGGCTCTTGCTGGCACCATGTGGCCTCTGGCTGCACGGTAGGCTCATGCCCAGCCCCTGTTGGGGCAGAAGGAGCAGTCAGGTGCTGACTCAGCACTGGTCCATGCCAAGGTGCCCCTGGGTTACTGCCAGGGACCAGTCAAATCCGGTCACACCAGGGGTCAGACTCCTGGGCTGGCTGGGGAGGGAGAATGAGGGGGGAACCCTGATGAAGTCATGGGACCCCTCTCTGTGCCCCTCCACTGACCCACTCTTCACAGGTGGAGGGGCTGGAGGTGGAAGTGGCCAGGGCGACAGTGTTCTACAAACAGGCCTGGATGATCCTCATGGTGGACACAGCTGTGGCCTGCCCTGTCAGTGAGTCTGGGAGGGAGCCCAGGGCTGAGCTAGCAGGGGCTGTGGGGCGGGAGTGAGGGGCACCGGCAGAGCTGGCGGGAGGGAGCCCAGGGCTTGGTATCAGGGGGCTGTGGGTCAGCAGTGAGGGGCACTGGCAGGGCTGGGCTAGCAGGGGGCTGCGGGTCAGGAGTGAGGGGCACTGGCAGAGCTGGGGTGGGTCTCAGGGGACCAGTAGGTGGGGCTCATGGCCTCCTGTCCCTAGATTCCCCGGTGGTCAATGCTACGAGCCTGAGCTGGGTGACGCCGCGGATCCTGCCATCCCTGGTGCTGTGGCCAGAGCAGTACCAAGACGAGGTCCAGATGGGCCTGGATGGTCGTGTGATTGACGTGGGCACTGTCGCACGCAATGGCTACACCTTCCTGACAGACTCCAGGCTCATCCGCATCGTGGTGCCCATTGGTGCCCCCGGGGGGCTGCTGCAGGTCAGTGCACAGGCATGAGGCAGCACAGCCGCCGGGCTGGGCCCTGCGCCGAGACCCCTGTGACTGATGCGTCTCGCTCCCCTGGTGCAAGGGTCCCCGTTCCAAAGAACTCACAGCCTGGCTAGACAAAGGGGGAAAGTGAGGCCCCTCGGTCACTCAGCAGGGCAGTGGCAGAGACAGGGAGAGAACCCAGGAGTCCTGGCTCCCAGCCCCTCCTGCTGTGACCCACTAGACCCAACACCCCTCCCTGAGCCGTGATAGACGCCAGGAGTCACAGCATGGCCTGAGGTGGGACGCTGGCCTGGATCTCCAGTCCGAGACCTGTTCCCATGAACTGTTGCTGCTGCCGCCCAGTCTGTGAGATGCTGTCAACCTCCTGCTCCCTGCAGCAGCTTCTCCCAGCACCCCTGGCTCCCCAAAGCTCCTGAGAACTTGGAGCAACTGAGCTCTGGCCCCCTCCCTGGTCCATCCCCTCACCCCATGGGGCTGCAGGTCGGAGAGTCTGTGTGTGTGTGTTTGGGGGGGGGGGTGCCAATGGAAGAGCTGGTCCTGGCTGTCACATGGTGGAGCTCTCTCCTCCCAGGAGGGAGTCAGGGGTCTCCCCATAGGGGCTGTCACTGCTCCCCCGCCTCCCCACAGAGCGCCCTGGTGGGTAATCGCTATGGCACCAGGTACAGCATCCACCTGCTGCTGGATCGGCACTGGCAAGGGGATGAAAGTGACCGGACCCGTCACCGCAGCTACCGTCCCATCCGCACCCCCTTCTCCCCACAGACGCCCCGGATCATTGACGGTAGGTGCAGCCCCCAGGATGCCTGTGGCCTGGCCGAGCCCTGCTGCACCCCGGCCCCCAAGCTCCATGGGAAAGGGGTGCTCAGGCTACGTGAGGGAGTTCTGGAGATCAGCTTCCCACAGGAGCTCTGCCTCCCTGATGGCCTGGGCCTCTGCCCCCCGCCCAGATCACTGTGCCCCCTCTGCAGCAGAAGAGCCCCCTAGTTCCTGGCATGGGGGGCTCCTCACCCCACCCGGCAAGAGCCCCCAGGCCCCTGCGAGCTGCCGGCTTTAAAGGAAGTCCCGTTCCACAAGAGCCTTGAACATCTTTCCCCGCCCGTCCCAGCCCCTGCTCCAGCAGACAGAGCTGCCACACAGGAACTGGGTCTAGGGGCTGGTTTGGTTGGGGTTGGGTGCGGGAATACTTGTCACTTCTCTGGGCAGAAGAAACTGACCCGACCCTGCCTGGTTTTGAATCGTCTGGATTCAGCTCATCTAACCACCCACAGGTCAAAATCCCCCATTGGGTTTTGCTTCCCGCATGCCCTGGCTCTCCAGCGAGTGCAAAGTGCCGTTCAGAGCCGGACATACGCAGGGACACAGGCAGCCTTTGGCAGGCAGCGTTTCTTGGGCCCCTGGAATGCAGTGCTGAGAAAGCCTGGCTTAGTCTGGGAAAGCAAAGCTCATGTGGTCAACCCTCCCTGCCCTGCTTCCCCAGGCCCCTTGTTCTGTCTGACGCGCTGGGGGCAGCTGAATTCTTTACGCTGCGGGTCCCTTGGCTCCACGCAGCCCTGGGCTACTGGCTCTCCATGACAAAGCTAGCCAGGCCTACCTGTTGCCCACATGACTCCAGCCCCTGGCCCAGAGGAGCAATTAGCTCCCGCCCCCCCGGGCAGCAATGCAGAGTGAATGGGGAAACTGAGGCATGCAGAGTTTTCATAAAACTATTACAAAAATTCCCACATGCTCACCGGGCAATGTCAGGATGAGCAGCTGCTGGTCTCAGCTGGGCTCATTGCCCTGGGCATGGGGTTGCCAGCTGGGGTCATGGCCATTGGGCTAGGGCACTGGCTGCCTGGGGGAGTGCTCCAGTGAACCCCACCACCCAGTGCACCCCTGTCTCCTCCCCCAGACACCGTGGCAGCGCAGGGCTACTTCAAGGTGCGCCTGGGGCACTTCCTGCCCGATGTGGAGCTGGTCTCTGTCTCGGTGGGCGGACGTCCCTTCAGCCACCCCGAGGCCGAGGACCGTGGCTTTGACCCCCACGAGGCCCCCAACCCCAATGACACCAGGGCCTTTGGGCTGAGGGTGCCCTTTGCTGACCCCCTGGTGCAGCAGCAGGTAACGGTGGGGGGGGATGGGGTGGTGAGGAGGTGGCATGGGGGGCCAGGGCAGTGGGCTCCTGTGTACATGGAGGGAGGGATAAGCTGTCAGAGCCCCAGGGCTCTCCCCTGCCCTGGTGCTCGGGGGCTGCCTTGCCCATGCAGCAGCTGGCTTGGGGGTGGAGGCTGGCATGGAGGGCAGCGGAAGAGGAGGGTCCCAGACCAGGGCTGGGCCTATAGCCATCAGGATGCGTAGCGCGAAGGTGCCCTGGGGAGGCCCACTTCACTCAGTGCCCCATGGTGTGAGGGCTGCACTAGGCTGCCTGCGGGAGAGCTGGGGGGACGGGAGGGTTGTCTAGCTCCTCAGCCCCACTCTGACCCCGCCTGTCCTCCCGGCAGTACCTGCACGGCCCCCTCAGGCGCTACACTCTGCGCCTCAACTACACCCTGCGGCTGCTGCCCACGGGCGAGGCCTTCACCCAGGCAGGGTTCATCACCTGTGATGTCCCAGATGTGGGTGAGTTGGGGGAGGGCCTGGCTGGTCGAGGGGTTGGGGGTGGTGTGAGGGGCAGTGGGTAGCTGTGTGGGGACAGGCTGGGGGTGGTGAGAGGGGCAGTGGGTTAGCTGTGTGGGGACAGGCTGTGGGTGGTGAGAGGGGCAGTGGGTTAGCTGTGTGGATAGGGTTTAGGGGTGGTGGTGGGGGCAGTGGGTAGCTATGTTGGCAGAAGGTGGGGTGGGGGCAGTGGTTAGCTGTGTGGGCATGGGCTGGGGTGCTGTGAGTGCAGCGAGGTGGCATGGACAAGCAGGGCCTGGGATTGGTGTGAGTGGGGGGGGGAAAACATGGAGGTCAGGGGCATGGATGGGGTTGGCATGAGTGGCAGGTATGTGTGTGGGGGGGTCCTGTGGCTCTCGGGGTCACTGGCTCAATGCCCCTATCCCTCCTGGCTGTGGCCTGCAGCTTCCCACATCCCAGTGCAGGGCCTGGCTGAGCCCTTGGCTCTGGGGTGCTCAGAGTGACTGGACCCATATTTAACCCCTTCTGCTCCTGTTAGTGCCCCCCAGCTTCCAGGGCTCCTGTGAGGCTGGGGCGCTGGCCTTGCTGATGACCCACGGGACACTGGACCGGTTCTGGGTTCCCTATGTCGGGGAGCGGCCCCTGAGCCAGCTGGCTGCCCCCCACAGCTACAGAGTGTCCGATGATGGTCGCCATTTCCACCTGGCTGTCCCCCTTCTGGCTGCTGGGCTGGCGTATGAGGTAGGTGGGGGAGCTGGGGGGTGGGGAGGGGCAAGAGCAGTGGGGAAGGAGAATGGAAAATATTCTGGTGGGGGTTGCAGTTCTCCTGGGAGGGAGCAAGAAAAATGGCTGCCTGCCACCTACTCTTAACCAGGGACATCCATGTGTTTCCGTCGCTCTCCGAACACAAGAGGTGCTCAGACTGCAATGGGCGAGCTTTCAGTCAGCAAACTCAGCTGCCCTGGGATGGAGCTGTTCCTCAGGAATTTGGCCAGGAAAAGTCAAAGCCAGTCATTTCCTCCTGACTTCTCCATCCTGGGAACGGAACAGCAGCGTTTTCTAGAATTCAAAATGACCCATTTTTCCTGGCGTGAAACGTTTTTGGAACTTTCATTTTGTGAGAAATTTTCAAACTGTTGAACTTTCCTATGACCTGGACACCCCAGCTCCAGACAGTCTCCTCTGGACACAGTCTTTCAGCTGGGAACCCAGGGCAAAACCTGGGCAAAGACTTTCTCACCCCGAACGCTTGCTGCCTTGGAGAAGCAGTAAGAAAATGGGTGAAGCCCCCTCATTTCTCACCCAGACCAATCACAAACACCAAAACACTTGGGCTGGTTCAGGAACATTTACATTTTTTTTAATGTTTGGGAAACGTCATCCCAGATTTTCCCACAAACTGTCACTTCTGACAAATTATTCCCAGTCCCATTTGTAGCAGGGGAGAGGGAACTGGCTTCAACTGCTAACCCTCAGTGGAACCAGGGCCGGCGCTTCCATTTAGGCGACCTAGGTGGTCGCCTAGGGTGCCAGGATTTGGGGAGGCGGCATTTTGCCGCCCTTGGCGGCAATTCGGCAGCGGGGGGTCCTTCTGCGCTCCGGGTCTTCGGCGGCAATTCTGCGGCGGGTCCTTCATTCGCTCCGGGACCCGCCGCCAAAGTGCCCTGAAGACCGGGAGTGCAGAAGGACCCCCCCCGCTGCAGAATTGCCGACGATGACCGGAAGCATGGAAGGACCCCCACCTAGGGCGCCAAAAACCCCGGCGCCACTCCTGAGTGGAACCACACGAGAAAAGGGTGACTGTTGCGGTTCATGCCACCCAGCGCAGCCTGTTGTCTCTCGAGAGCTTCACTGTAGCAACAAAGAGATTCTCTGGCTCATCTTCTCTGGGATTTGGGTTTCCTGATGTGCCCTGAGCATAGAATCATAGAAATGTAGGACTGGAAGGGACGTCGATAGGTCACTAGACCAGTCTCCTGCACTGAGACAGAACCAAGTATTATTGAGACCATCCCTGACAGGTGTTTGTCTAACCTGCTCTTAAAAAAATCCAGTTTCCACAACCTCCCTGGGTAATTTATTCCAGTGCTTAACCACCCTGACAGTTAGAAAGTTTTTCCTAATGTCCAACTTAAATCTCCTTTGCTGCCAGGGCCGGCTCCAGGGTTTTGGCCGCCCCAAGCAGCCAAAACAAAACAAAACAAAACAAAAAAAGCCGCGATGGCGATCTGCAGCGGCAATTCGGCGGGAGGTCCTTCGCTCCCAGGCGGAGTGAGGGACCGTCCGCCGAATTGCCGCCGAATAACTGGACGTGCCGCCCCTCTCCGGAGCGGCCGCCCCAAGCACCTGCTTGACAAGCTGGTGCCTGGAGCCGGCCCTGTTTGCTGCAATTTAAGCCCATTGTGTCTTGTCTGCTCCTCAGTGGTCAAGGAGAAAAATTTATCACCCTCCTGCTTGTAACAACCTTTTAGGTACTTGAAGACACTTATGTCCCCGTTCAGTCTTCTCTTTTCCAGGCTAAACAAATGCAGTTTTTTCAATCTTCCCTCATAGGTCATGTTTTCAAGTCCTTTAGTCATTTCTGTTGCTCTTTTCTGGACTCTCTTCAATTTGCCCACATCTTTCCTAAATGTGGTGCCCAGAACTGGACACAATACTCCAGTTGAGACTGTATCAGCGTGGAGTAGAGCAGAAGAATTACTTGTCGTATCTTGCTTACAATACTTCTGCTAATTCATCCCAGAATGATGTTCGCTTTTTTTGTAACTGTATTACATTGTTGACCCATATTTAATTTGTGATCCACTATGACCCCCAGATCCCTTTCCTCAGTACTCCTTCCTAGGCAGTCATTTCCCATTCTGTATGTGTGCAACTGATTGTTCCTTCCTAAGTGGAGTACTTTGCATTTGTCCTTAATGAATTTCATCCTATTTACTTCAGACCATTTCTCCAGTTTGTCCAGATCATTTTGAATTTTAATCCTATCCTCCAAAGCACTTGCAACCCTTCCCAGCTTTGTATCATCCGCAGACTTTGTAAGTGTACTCTCTATGCCATTATCTAAATCACTGATGAAGATAGTGAACAGAACCAGACCCAGAACTGATCCCTGCAGGACCCCACTCATTATACCCTTCCAGCATGACTCTGAACCACTGATAACTACTCTCTGAGAATGGTTTTCCAACCAGTTATGCACCCACCTTATAGTAGGCTCATCTAGGCTATACTTCTCTTCTTTGTCTATGAGAGGGCCATGTGAGACAGTATCCAAAGCTCTGCTACTGCTTCCCCCTGTCCACAAGGCTTGTAACCCCATCAAAGAAGGACATTAGGTTGGTTCAACATGATTTGTTCTTGACAATTCTATGTTGACTGTTCCTATCTTCTAGGTGCTTACAAATAGAATGTTTGATTATTTGCTCCATTATCTTTCCAGGTGCAGAAATTAAGCTGACTGGTCTGTAATCCCTGGGTTGTCCTTGTTTCCCATTTTATAGCTAGGTACTATATTTACTCTTTTCCAGCCCTCAACGATCTCTCCCATCCTCCAAGATAATCGATAATTGCTCAGAGATCTCTTCAGCCAGTTCCTTAAGTATTCTAGGAGGTGTCTCATCAAGCCCTCCTGACTTGAAGATATTCTCACTTGTTCTTTTCCTCTTTTAGCCTCAGACCCTACCCCATTTACACTGATGTTCACTATGTTAGTTGTCTGATCACTGGTAACTTTTTTGGTGAAAACTTTAGCCATTGCTGCATTTTCTGTTACTGTCTTTCCCTCCTCATTGAGTAATGGGCCTACCCTGTCCTTGGTCTTCCTCTTGCTTCCCATGTATTTGTAAAATGCTTTCTTGTTACCATTTATATCATTAGTTAGGTCAAGGCAAAATTTGAGATTAAACTTTCTAATTTTGTCCCTACATGCTTGTAATGTTCTTTATATTCATCCTTTGTAATTTGACCTAGTATCCAGTTCTTGTGTGACTCTTTTGTGAGTTTCATGTCACTGAAAATCTCCTGGTTAAGCCAGGGTGGCCTCTTACCATATTTCCTATCTTTCCCACGTTCTGGTATAGTTTGCTCTTGTGGTCTTAAAAATGTCTCTTTAAAAACCTGCCAACTCTCCTGAACTCTTAGACTTGGACTTGCTTACCACGGGATTTTACCTACCACTTCTCTGAGTTTGCTGAAGTCTGCCTTCTTGAAGTCCGTTGTCTTTATTTTGCTGTTTTCTCTCCTACCATTCCTTAGAATCATGAACTCTGTCATTTCATGATCCGTTTCACCCAAGCTGCCTTCCACTTTCAAATTCTCAACCTTGTCAGAATCAAATCTAGAATAGCCTCTCCCCTAGTTGCTTCCTCCACTTTCTATAATAAAAAGTTGTGTCCCTTGCATTCCAAAAAATTGGATAATCTGTGCTTTGATGTGTTATTTTCCCAACAGGTGTCTGGGTAGCTGAAGTCCCCCATCACCACCAAGTCCTGTGCTTTGGATGATTTGTTAGTTATTTAAAAAAAACCCTCAGCCACCTCTTCTTCCTGGTTTGGTGGTCTGTTGTAGACCCCTACCAAGACATCACTCTTGTTTTTTACCACTTTGATCCTTACCCAGACACTTAACAGGTCTGCCTCCCACTTCTATCTCAACCTCAGTGCAAACATATACATCTTGGATATACAAGGCAACACCTCCTCCCCCTTTTCTCTGCCTGTCCTTCCTGAACAAGCTGTACCCTTCTATACCAGCATTCCAGTCATGGGAATTAACCCACCAAGTCTCTGATGCCAGTTATGTCGTAATAGTGAGTATTCACTAGTATTTCTAGTTCTTCCAGTTTATTCTCCATACTTCTTGCATTAGGATACAGATATCTCAGGTGTTCATTAGATTTCCCCTCAATATCCCTTCTTGTCTGTCCTTTGCCCCTCTATGATTGTCCATGTTTCCCCCAGATTCCAACCCTTCATCCACAGCTCCATGTTTGGACTAACCCATGGGCTTTTGTCTCCTACCCCTGTTGAATCTAGTTTAAAGCCTATCTACTAGGTTAGCCAGTCTGTATCCGAAGATACTCTTCCCCTTCCTGGATAGGTGGATCCTATCTGGGCTCAGCAGTCCTTCTCCGATCAGGATCCCATGCTTGAGGAAGCCGAAGCCTTCCTGGTGATACCATCCGCTGAGCCAAGTGTTTACTCCAGAACGTGTCTGTCTCTGCCCAGGCCCCTGCCCTTGACCAGAAGGATAGATGAGAACACCACCTGCGCCCAAAAGCCCTTCACCCTCCCTCCCTGTAATCACTCTGGATCTGGGTCAGACCTGGCAGTATTGTTAGTGCCCACATGTATGAGCAGCATGGGGTAATAGTCAGAGGGCCGGATGATCCTTGGCAATCCCTCCATAACATCTCAGGTACGGGCCCCTGGCAGGCAGCACGCCTCCCAGGATGCCAGATCAGGCCAGCAGATGGATGCCTCTGTTCCCCTTAGAAAGCAATCACCGACCATCACCACCCTTCGATGCCTCTTGGGAGTGGTGGCTGCGATCCTTGCAGCCTTGGCCTCCTTCACCTTTGCGGGGGATTCCTCACCCTTTATTGCCAGGGCAGAATACTGGTTTGTCATCTCTATGGCTGGGGGTTGGGAGCCAGTGTGGAGCACTGCCTGCTGCCAGAAGTAACTAGCAGCCAGATTTCTCCCTGTGAAGGAGCCGTTTCCTCCTGCCCTGGTGGGTGCTACTGCAGTCCTCTCCAGCTGGATTGGTTCCTCAGCCTTGGAGATCTCCATATGCAAGTTTTCAAGGAATTCCTTGTGTTCACGGATGCTTCTCAGCCTAGCCACCTACTCCTGTAGCTCTCCCACCGGTATCCCGAGACATTCTACGAGAAGGCATCTCTCACACTGGCTGGTCTCCCCAGCCTGGCTTTCGATGACATGCCACAGTCTCTGCAAATCCACACCAAGGCCCAGGTAGTGGCACCCATAGTTGGGTTCTCTGTCTGGACACAGGTGCAGGTGGAGGAGCCAGGAGCAGTGTTGGCACTGGTGATGTGGCCTTTCTGAATCATAGCTGTATTCTTTCTCCCTCTGAAACTCCCATTCACCAGCTCTCCTTGGTCACTTAGCACCTGCCTTTGAACCCTTCTGCCCCCTGCATCGAGGGCTGCATGAAGTGGCCCCTGCCCCTGCCCCACTGTTCCATGGAGGATGGGCAAAATCCAACATGCAGACTCGTTGCCTCTGAGTGGGAAGTGACTCCAAGTCCCACAAAGCACCCTCCGAGAATAGGGGTGAAGGGGCTGGTGCCCCACAGAATGGGTAGGGGGCCTGGCACCCTGGGGACTGGGCTAACCCACTGCTCTAGCTCTTGCTGGAGTTCCGGACTGGTCTGGCTGCCTCCTTGGTCCCAGCCTGCCTCGTATCTTCCCCAGCAAGGCCTGGTGGGTAGCCCCTGCCCCTCCTGCTCTCAGGACGCATGGGGGCAGGAGCCAGCCCAAGCACTAGTGATGTCTGACCTCTCCCAAGCCTGGGCTCTGCTGGGACCTGGCAGGGAGGGTTCCTGGCTGGTGCCAGGGCTGGTGCTCGGCCCCCGAGTCACTCTCACACACTATCACACCCCCAGAGCATCTCCCTCCAAGGGCTGACGGCTCGGCTGGATTTCTCTTTGCGGGACAACAAGACTCGCTCAGTCCTGGCTTCCTTCACTGTTGTCTGCACCTTCCCCACTGGGCAGTTGTTGGGTGAGTGCCTGGGTGGAGACACCCTGCCAGGAGCATGGGATGTCCCCTGTGGGGGTGGGTAGGGGGTGCCTTTGGGCCTTAGATTCCACTGGAGTAAAGTGATCAGTGGCACAGGCATCCCTTTTCCTCTAGATCTGGCTCAGCCAGTGGGCTGAAATTCCTTAACCCACCTCCTCTGCAGCCATCGGCCACACATCCTGACCCCAGTCTTGCACCCAGCCCCACCCCATGGGGAATGGCTGCCCCATCTGGGATTATCCACACCAGCCACAGGGCACAGACCCCTCCTGCGCCAACCACACCATGCATGGGATTTACGGGGCAGCAGAGGGGTCCGAGAGCCTCATGCTGACCCAGTAGCTCCTGCTGGGTGAATGAGGGGTGATGGTGGGGTCTCTAGGCCTGATCCTGACTCTTTCTTCCCCCCTTCCTGGGCACAGTGTGCCTGCCCAATGGCACCTTGGTGGCCACGGTGCTGAGCCTGGACACCAAGCCTGCCCTTGACCCACGCCGGACCCACCTGAGGGATCCAGGCTGTGGGCCAGTGGCCTCCGATTCCTCGCGGGCCCTCTTCTCCTTCTCGCTGGCCTCCTGTGGGACCACACGGCGGGTGAGCCCCCCATGGAACATATTTTCCCCTCGGGGGTGGGGCAGGCTGGCAGCTGGTAGCTGAGACTGGGGAGGAGCATCTGGTGACAGGAGGGTGGGTCTAATGCTGTAGGGCTCTGCAGCTCTCGCTTAGTCATGGTCTGATGCTGGGCCCGCTGGGATGGTGGCAGGGCTTTGCCATGGGGTGGCAGCAGGACGGTGGTGCAGGCTGGGTAAAGCAAGCCATCTGGGGTACGGGCCCCCCCTCCAGCCCCAACAAAGCTAGAGGCCAGCCCAGATGGCTGGATTTGCTCACCTCAGTCCCTGTGTTTTAGTTGAGCCAAGCCCCATCACCCAGGGAGATGTGTGCACCCCTAATGCAAAGAGGGTGAGCAGACCTGGGAGCGCACCAGAAGCTGTGACTTCATAGGGCTGGCATGTCTAGCAGGCTGGATTTCACTAGGATTTGGGTGCTGAGCTCCCGGGGTGGAGGAAAGCCCAAGGAATCCCAGCCGCCCTTGCTGCTGTCTGCTCTCTGACTCTCAGTCTCCCCTGCACAGTTTGAAGGAGGCTACCTGGTGTATGAGAATGAGGTGACCTTTGTGCCTGAGGGGGTCCCAGCCACATCCCCCATCATCACTCGGGACTCGTGGTACAGGTGAGGGCCAGCTCTGGGGCTGGGAGGGGTGTCCCTGCAGCCAGTGGCAACTGGCTTGAGAGCTCCAAAGTTCCCACCCACCTGGCTAAGCCAGCGTCTTCCTCTGCAGGCTGACTCTGCGCTGCCGCTACCCCTTGACAGAGACGCTCTGGGTCTCAGCCCAGCAGCAGCGAGGGGAGGAAGTGGTATCAGTGCCCCACCGACCTGTGGGTTGAGGTAAGTGATCTCCAGGCCCCGGGCACTTGCTGGGATCCGCCCACCCAATGGGCAGGCCTTCCTCGGTGCCCAGACCCCTCTGTGGCCTGGGAAGGGGGCTCCCGGACTGGGAAGGGGGCTCCCAGCCCAGGGAGCCGGGGACACGTGGGGCAGGGTATGTCTGCCTGTGCTGCACTGCAGCTGGGAGCGAGCTAGCATGCTAGAAAATCGCTGTGTGGCCATTGCAGCTCCAGCAGAGACTAGCCCCCGAGCTCAGAGCTGGTGGGTCGGGTGACGTGAGCGGAGCTCTTGTCCGAGCTGCAATGGCCACACAGCTATTTTTAGCACACTAGCGTGAGTGGATCTAGCACAAGTCTCTGCTCAGGCTGGGCAGCTCGCTCCCAGCTGCAGTGTAGACACTTCCAGAGCCCCCCTGGGGCTCTGCCCTGTTCAGGCAGGACTCCTGGAGAGTTAGGCGCACAGAGGGTTGCATTGATCCATGCCCTGGTGTTTACCTTGTAAGCCTCAGGAGGAGAGCAGTGGAAGCCCAGGCCCTTGGATCTCCGTGGCAGCAGGGGAGGCCAGTCAGGGTGTGGGCAGGTTGACTGGCCAGTCTCCTAGCCCAGCCCTAGAGCCGGCCACTTCCTTCTCCCTGCACTGGAACTCTTCACCTGCTCCGCCCCCTCACCACGACTACCAGCTCCCTGACTGCAAGGAGTCAGGAGTGACACACATTGGCTGGGCTCCCAGCATCCTCTGGGGTACAGGTCCTGCTGGGCAGGGGTGCTAAGTCTCCCATTCTGGGCTCCAAGGTGCACTCATAAAGCTAGCCCCATGTCACGGCCTGACCTTCAGCAGGCGCTCAGTAACCCGCTGCAGGGTGCAGATGGCAAAGCCCTGAGATTGGGTCCCATGGACCCCACCAGCCTGGCAGTGCCCATCACTGTGCTGCTTCCTCTCATGCAGGCGCTGCAGCCCCACTTTTGATCTGTCTCTTTCCTTGCAGGTGTGTGGGAAAGGCAGGCTTCAGGTCTAACTCAAGGTCCTTGGGCCTGGCAGCACTGGGCACCTGGCTCCCAAATTGCCGAGCTGTTAACAAAATAAACTCTCCTTGGCCCTCAGACCTGTGGCTCTGGTACCTTTTTTAATGAAGGTGAGGGGGTACCACCAGGTACCTCCCCAAGCTAGCAGGGTCATCGGGGTGTGGGCAGGTGCCTCCTAGCCATGGAGCTGGAATAGCGGCTGGATCTCCTGCTTCTAGGCCAGTCTCCAAGGGCAGGGAACTACGGGCCTCCTCCATGCTGCTCTTGGGCCAAATCTCACCTTGACTCAGTGCACCACATGGCTTGGAACACTTGGGATTCCATCTGCACAAGGGGTTAACAACTGCAAGCCACGCCAGCTCTGAGCCCACCCAGGTGGCTGAGCCAACGTCCCTGGGCTGACCAGAGCAGCCTCTACCTTGGGCTGCCCTGTACCAGGCCTGAGAAGTGCTCAGAGCTCCTCATCTAGCTCTCTCCCTTTCAACTTGACCCCAGCTATGAGGGGGCGGGGATGCAGAGTACCAGCCCTGGCTTTCCCTTAGCAGTGGGCCGGGGTACCTTCCCCAGTAGCTGCTGACAGGAGCACTTAATGCCAGCTGGGGAACAGTCAGAAGGGACCAATGCCTGATGGTGCAGGAGGAACTAAAGCTGTCCGTGTCCTGGGAAGTGCTTGGCACTGTACAAAGGCCAGGCCTCAGGGATGGCTGGGGCTGGGGAGGGGGGGTGCTCTCAACCCCTAGCTAGGTATTGAGTGCTTGCTGCAATGTGCATTTCAGAGGGCATAGCTGTAGCCTGTGCTTGGAGGTAGCAAGACTTGGAGAGTGTTGTGTGCAGTTCGCCTGGGGAACTATTTGCTTGGCCCCTGAGTAAGCACGGTGCCTTGCTAAGGCCGCTTGGCCCTCAGCCTTGGAGCTCTGATCAGCCCACCTGTCTGATGTCTCCCTGAAGCTACGTCTCCATGGTGCACCGCGGAAATGTGTAATGTACATGGAGCTCCACGGCAGTGAAAAGCACACCAAAGCTCCCCTCCCCCAGGGTGGAACTTACACATAGGGTTGCCAACTTTCTACTCCCACAAAACGGAATACCCATGCTCCGCCCCTTCTGCAAGGCCCCACCCTGCTCACTCCATTCCCCCACCCCATCACTCCCTCTCCCCACCCTCACTCACTCCCTCATTTTCACCAGGCTGGCTCAGGGGGTTGGGGTGTGGGGGGGGAGGGCTCCGGCTGGGATGCGGGCTCTGGGCTGAGGCAGTGATTTGGGATACGGGAGGGGTGAGGGCTCTGGCTGGGGGTGAGGGCTCAGGGATGGGGCCAGGGATGAAGGGTTTAGGATACGGGAGGGGGCTCTGGTCTGGGGAGTGGAGCTGATGGGTTTGGAGTATGGGAGGGGGCTCGGGGTTGGGGTGTGGGAGGGGGTAGGGGCTCTGGGCTGGGGCCAGAAATGAGGGGTTCAGGGTGCGGGAGGGGGCTCTGGGCTGGGCAGGGTGTTGGGGTGCAGGGGAGTGAGGGCTCCAGCTGGGGATGCGGGCTCTGGTGTGGGGCCAGTGAAGAGGGATTTGGGGTGCAAGAGGGGGTGCCATGCTGGGGCTGAGGGGTTCAGAGTGCAGGAGGAGGCTCCAGGCTGGGGCGGGGGTTGAGGTGCAGGAGTGTGTGAGGGCTCTGGCTGGGGGTACAGGCTCTGGGGTGGGGCTGGGGATGAAGGGTTTGGGGTATAGGAGTGGGCTCCAGGATGAGATTGAGGGGTTTGGAGGGTGGGTGGGAGATCAGGGCTCTGGCAGGGGGTTGGGGCATCGGAGGGGGTCAGGGTGCAGGCTCCGGGTGGTGCTTACCTCAGGCAGCTCCCGGAAGCAGTGGCACGTCCCCCTGCCGGCTCCTACATGGAGGCGCAGCCAGGCGACTCTGCGTGCTGCCCTGTCCGCAGGCGCCATCCTTGCAGCTCCCATTGACCGCGGTTCCCAGCCAATGGGAGCTGCGGAGCTGGCAGTTGGGGCAGGGGCAGCAGGCCGAGCCCCCTGGCTGCCCCTAGGCCTAGGAGCCGGAGGAGAGAAGTGCCGCTGCTTCCGGGAGCTCTGTGGAGCCATGGCAGGCAGGGAGCCTGCCTTAGCCCCACTGTGCCGCCACCTGGACTTCTAACAGCCCGGTCAGCAGGGCGGAGGCACAAAGGTCCCTTTTCGACCAGGTGTTCGGGTAGAAAACTGACAGCTGACAACCCTACTTACACATGCCAGTGAGAGGCTCTGGCTGGAGTGAGGCAGCAGGGAAAGGCTTCAGTATCTCCCCATACCTGCTGCCAGAGCCTTTTCCCGCTGCCCCCCGCTTCCCCGCCAGAGCCTTTCCCCGCTGCCCCCCCCACCTGCCAGAGCCTTTCCCTTCTGCCCCGCAAACAGTGGGGAGTGGGCGGGGCAGGCGTTACGTGGGGTGGGGTGGGGATAATAGGCTGTGGGGAGGGGGTGGGGGTAACAGACAGGGGTGCGGGGCAGTGTGGAGGGGGCGGAGCGGGTGTTACAGGCAGCGGGGTGGGGGTAACGGGCAGGGGGCGGGGAAGTGTGGAGTGGGCGGGACTGGTGTTACGGGCAGTGGGGAGGGATAGAGGGCGGGGTGGGGGTAATAGACGGTGGGGCGGGTGTTACGGGCAGTGGGAAGGGGGAGGGGTAACGGGCAGTGGGGGGGGCAGTGTGAAGGGGGCGGGTATTACGGGCAAGGGGTGGGGTAGGGAGCGGGGGTAATAGGCAGTGGGGAGGGGGCGGGGATAACGGACAAGGGGCGGGGCAGTGTGGAGTGGGCGGGGTGGGGGTAACGGGCAGTGGGGTGGGGTAGGAGGCGGGGTGGGGGTAACGGGCAGTGGCGAGGCGGGGTAACGGCTGTCAGGGGGAATGGGCGGGGTGCGCCGCACGCTTTGTCCGTGTCCCCGCCCGGCGCCGGGCCCCGCGCACACGCCACCCGTCCGTCATCCTCGCTCTGGTCGCGGAGGGGGCTTGGCGGCCCGGTCCCGCCCCGCCCGGAGCCAGCGCGCAGGCGCAGAGCAGCGCGGCCGGCGGGCCCGGCAGGTGCGGTGGCCCCTCGGCGTGGCCCGAGCCGTGACGGCCCCTGCTCCCCGGAGCTGCCATGGAGCGGAGGCTCCGCTGGGACCTAGCCAGGGCCTGCTGCTCCCTGCTGGCCGCGCTCTGCGCCCTGCGCTGGGCCGCCGCCGAAGCCAGCAGCGGCCGGGTAGGTGCTGACCGAGCGGGCCTGAGGCCATCGAGCGGCGTGAGGGAGCAGGGAGCGGCGCTGCCCCTCGCCGGCCGGGGGAGAGTGCGCCCCGGGGGGAACCGGCGCCCCCGTCCCTCGGCGGGGGGACTTAGCCCCCGGGGGGGGGGGGGGCGCTGGCCCCTGTCGCGCCCCCCTCCCTCGCCCGTCTGGGGGACAGGATGGGGGTGTTGCTATGATGCCAGTAGGCGCTAGTGGGGGCACTGGCTGGGCGGTTCTGTGCCCGGGGGTCCGGGAACTGCGGTGGCTAATGGGCTCTGTCAACATTTTTGAATCTGCTCTGGAAAAGTTGGTGTTTCCTTCATGGGAAGAAATGGAGAAAGAATTAATGGGAAAAAAGGTGATTTTTTTCACCCCCCCCCCATGTGATTTACTTTGTGCAGGTAGTAGCTTGAAGGTATTTTAGCACAGAATGTGAGGAATTGGGGGTAATTTCTCAGCTAGTTAAGTATTATAGGTCATTACTGCTTTCATTGTCCATGGGAAATATTTGCATTTCTCTATTTTTGTAGGTTCAAAGGATATGTGGGTATAGGAGAATGTATTTTAGAGCAGTGGTTCTCAACCAGGGGTATGTGCATTGCTGGGAGTACACAGAAGTCTTCCAGGAGGTACATCAACTCCTCTAGATATTTGCCTAGATTTACAACAGGCTACACGAAAAGCACTAGCAAAGTCAGTACAAACTAACATTTCATGCGGACAATGACTTGTTTATACTGCTCTATATACTATACACTGAAATGTAAGTACACTATTTATATTCCAATTGCTTTATTTTATAATTATATGGCAAAAAGAAGAAAGTCAGCAATTTTTCAGTAACTGTGTTGTGACACTTTTATATTTTTATCTGATTTTGTAAGCAAGTAGTTTCTAAGTGAGGTGAAACTTGGGGGTATGCAAGACAAAGCCGACTCTTGAAAGAGGTACAGTGGTCTGGAAACTTGAGCCACTGTTTCAGAGAATAGCTAGAGAGACAAGGTGGGTGAAGTAATGTCTTTTGTTGGACCAACATTGCATAGAACAGAGGATAACTGTTTTTTGCAAAAACGAGGAGTCCTTGTGGCACCTTAGAGACTAACAAATTTATTTGGGTATAAGCTTTCGTGAAGTGGGTTTTAGCCCACAAAAGCTTATGCCCAAATAAATTTGTTAGTCTCTAAGGTGCCACAAGGACTCCTCGTTGTTTTTGCTGATACAGACTAACACGGCTACCACTCTGAAACCTTTCGCGCCCCCTCCCCCAAACATTTTGCTAATGAGAGGACAATTTTTCAAGTGCCCAGCACACACAGTTGAAGTTAGTAGCTCCTGACACTTTGCACTCTTTTGAACATCTGATTGCTTATTTAGGGGACTAGGTGGAAGAAGAGTTTTTTTGCACTTTCTCCCATTCTGGCCCTGTATGCTCGTGAGGAAGAACTTCTTCATAAAATATCCACAAAGTCACCTATTAGCCTCTTTTAATTCTGTCCTTAAAGCTCATCTTTGCCAGGAAAACTACAAAAAAGTCAAGAAAAAACTGCTGTGCTCAAACAGCTGCTTATCATGTTGATCATACTTGTCTTATTTTCTTGTATTAGCCTCCTTTGTTTGTATCTACCTGTGATCTTTCATCTTAGATTCAATTTTATGTAGCTCTCTGGGCTAGGGACCATCTCTTCAGTTAGCTGTTTGTGCAGTGCCCAGTATAATAAATAAAGGATCTCTAGTGTTGCCACAACGTAAGCAGTAAATAATAATAAAAGCACCCTAATCTCTCACTACTCCATTGATTTACAGGCATGTCTAGGGTGACCAGACAGCAAATGTGAAAAATCGTGACGGAGATGGGGGGTAATAGGAGCCTATATAAGAAAAAGACCCAAAAACACGGACTGTCCCTATAAAATCGGGACATCTGGTCACCCTAGGCATGTCCCTTTTTGTCAATTATTGGCTGTTTCTCCCCTCTGTTTTCATTGAAGCCATTAGGTGTTCCCTCAGTTACAGACTAAGAGCTTTTTCTTCCCGGCCCCCGTTATGGTCTGTGACTGCATTCTCCCTGATTGTCTCCTACCTCGTCTTTATCCACCAGTGTTTGCTGTAGTCTGTGGACATTCTTTATGGTTTGGGGAAGACTTGGAAAGTACTTGCATCACAGCAGATCTCTTTGGCTTTTAATGGGACCATACAGGTTTGGTGTACTTGTAATAGCATTGCAGGTCAGTGTACAGAGAGGGGTGCTGGAGTAGAAATCTGGGTCTTGTGTGCTTTTTGAAATCATGCTGTAAACCTATATAGAACTGAATATAATGTGATGGGAATTGGGCAAGAACCTTTCCTGAGTTTCGGGGCTTGGTCATTCTGTGGTGTGGAGAAGATGGATATCCCCACACTGTGCTGTTTGTTGGGTGGAGGGGGAATGTATATATGGGGCTGGAGCCTGCAGCAGCAGGGAGTAGAGCAGGGTCTCCTGTGTTGAGATGGAGGCTGGTGTTGGGGTAGGTTGTAGGGTTATAAAATGACACCCATTGAGGGATGTGGAATGGTGCATATGCCTCTGTATTTGTATGGGGAGAATAAACCAGTACAGGATGGGAGAACTGCATGTTCCTACAGTGTTGAAAGGGATTGGTGTGGAATGGGAGATGCCTGCTGGGTATTGAGCACAGGATATGGGAAACCAGGGTTCCTGGTTGGCACAGGCTGGAAGAGACAAGGGATGCCACTATGGGGGGGGGGGGGGGGGGAAGGTGGGTGGGGTGGTTTTTTTTGGTTTTTGTTTTTTTTTAAGGCTGGGAGA
The DNA here is from genome assembly GCF_002925995.2 of Terrapene triunguis. Lineage (NCBI taxonomy): Eukaryota > Metazoa > Chordata > Testudines > Emydidae > Terrapene > Terrapene triunguis. The sequence goes on from NW_020664584.1 coordinate 12,271,023, forward strand.
GAGCAAGACCATAGACAATGTCATAGATGGTGGAGCAAGGTGTGATTCCCTGCATTGTGAAACATTGAAGGGAGTTCTTGGGATACAGTTGCCAGTAGTTCAAGGCTTTAGGGAAGCTTGGGAGTGTGTTATATCATGGTGGGTAGAGAGTTCAGGATGAAGTTGCTTGTCTGACTTGGGTTGGGGGAATATAATGTTATTATGTAGGTTGGCACAATGTAAGCTGGTGGCATCTGGGAGCTGTATAGTCTGGAGAATGTTTAGGGACCCCTCACTGGGGCTGTTCAGGAAGGACTGAATCTCTGCAGAGGAGATTGGGGCAAGGGTGTTCTTGCATCATCAGAGTAAGGTCAGTGTGGAGTAGGGTAAGCTGGGGGCCTTTAGTAATGGGGTTGGGTTGGTGAGCTTTATTTCAGAGGGTGACAGGATGAAGAGATGGGGACCACAGATGCTGACTTATTGTTCCCGGTGGGTGCTCCACCCAAAGTCCTGCCCCCACTCCACCCCTTCCCCTGAGGCCCACTGCTTGTTGCTCTCTGCCCTCCCCTGAGCGCCTCCCACCAGCTGCTGAACAGCTGTTTGGTGGGGCCACCAAACGGTTGTGGCTGGTGGGTGCTGAGCACCTCCTATTTTTTTTCCCATGGGTGCTTGATCTCTGGAGTACCATGGAGTTGGCACCTATGCTGGTTACTGTTTCAGCGATTCAGTATGTGGGGTAAAGATAGTGGGGATGTGCCATTCTTGCAGGAGACAGGTGAAGTGTCTACTGGCTGATAGGTAGGACAAATTTGCACTCTGCTTCTTATGGCCTCTAGGAAGCAGTGAATAGCCATACTGTAGTGCACTGCAGCCATGCCCCAACACTGGGGCTAGGGGCAGGGCTGGGCGTAGAGTCCTTATCCCTTCTCTGCACCAACTGGAAAGTCCTCTGCACATAGAAAATTCTCAGTACAGAGAATGTTTCTGTTGCATGACAGGTCCTTAGTGTAAGTGAGAGTTGGGGGCCTTTAAAAGTTTAGTATCTTCCTTAGTTTTAGTTGGAATAGAAAGTATTTTGTCCATAAGGAGATATATCAACTTTATTCCAAATACGGAAGAGAAATATTTATTGAACACTTGTCTTTTCTGCGTCATTGTCCGCTTTGCCATCTATACCATTGTCAGGACTCCTTTTGTTCCTGATGTATTTAAAACAAAATTCTTCTTTATCCTATTGGCCCTGGACACTTCCTTTAAATCTTTAGCAGGCCTTATCAATTTCCTACATTTCTTAACTTGTATTTTATATTCATATTTGCCTCCCCTTTTTTCCATTTGTTATCAGTCTGCAGCTTTCATATTCTGTCTTAGCCCAAGATGGTTTTTAACTGAAGTAAAAAAAAAAAAAAAAATCATGATGGAGAAACTGACTCTAAGAACATCTACTAAAGTGTTCTTAAACAACTCCCTATGTTTGTTCACACTTTTTCTATTTAATTTTTTTCTATGCCAATTTTGTTAATTACTTTTAGCTTTGAGAAACTGGCCCATGTAAAGCACAGTGTCACTTAGATGCTGTGACGGGTTGGATCACAGAAACCCCCTTGGGAACTGCCAACTGATGTGCCAAGACTACTTCTGCCCCTGCTTTCCCTGCCAGCTTGGGACTCCAGCACCCTGTCTTGCTGAGCCAGACATGCCAGTCTGCTCCAACACAGACCCAGGATCTGAACCACCTGCCCCAAAGCTGCAGACTTAACTGAAAGCAACTTGAGAAGTGTTCCTGTCTTTAACACTCAGATGCTCAACTCCCAATGGGGTCCAAACCCCAAATAAATCCGTTTTACCCTGGATAAAGCTTATACAGGGTAAACTCATAAATTGTTCGCCCTCTATAACACTGATAGAGATGCACAGCTGTTTGGCTCCCCCGCCACGGGTATTAATGCATACTCTGGGTTAATTAATCAGTAACAAGTGATTTTATTAAGTACAGAAAGTAGGAATTAAGTGGTTCCAAATAACAGCAGATAGAACAAAGTGAATTACCAAGCAAAATAAAATAGAACATGCAAGTCTGAGTCTAATACAGTAAGAAAATTGAATACTGATAAAATCTCACCCTCTGAGGAATTCCAGTAATCTCCCTTTTACAGACTAGTCTCCTTCTAGTCTGGGTCCAGCAATCACTTGCACCCCCTGTAGTTCCTGTCCTTTGTTCCAGTTTCTCTCAGGTATCCTTGGGGGTGGAGAGGCTATCTCTTAAGCCAACTGAAGACAAAATGGAGGGGGTCTCCCAGGGGTTTAAATAGACTTTCTCTTGTGTGTGGAGACCCCCTTCTCTCTCCTATGCAAAGTTCAGCTGCAAGATGGAGTTTTGGAGTCACATGGGCAAATCACATGTCCATGCATGACTCAGAGCTTACATCTAGCAGCCATGGTTCACGTGCTGCCTTGAACGTCCTCAAGTAGACTACTTATGTGGATTGGAGCCTTCCAAGATCCATTGTCCATTAAGTGCTTCTTGATTGGGCACTTAACTTGCACATTCCTTTCTCAAGAAGGTGACCAAATGCTTTACTAAGGCTACTTAGAAATCAAGCAAGTACACAGCCAATATTCATAACTTCGAACACAAAAATGACACATGCATACAAATAGGAGGAATAGATTAGTAGATCATAACCTTTACCTAGATATGTTTCATGGCATATGTAGCATAAAACATATTCCAGTTATGTCATATGTACATTCATAAGCATATTTCCATAAAGTCCTATGGAGTACACCGTCACAGATGCTTTAGAAAATGTTACCTTAAATCTAGTCACTGAAGTGTCAAGACGGTTGTTACTTTTGCTTTAAGTGCAAATCACAATGCATCTTTAGCTAAGGAGTTGCTACCAATGTATCCATAGCAAGCAAGACATGCTAACAAGTCACTTGTGTGCTAAGGGGCTAAATTTGCAACAAATATTATTCATAATGAATAATTCACCATCACTAATGGAAAGTTTGCATAGTGCTTGCCCTCAAAATAGTTGGGTTTTAACGAGTGCAATTAACCCATTACTCTCATGACACAAATTCACTATCTTCAGCCAAAACAAGAAAAAATGAAGAGGAAAAGAGGCAATGAATTTCTACAATTCAGTGGTGTCATAAAAATGTTTCCAATACTTTAAAGGAACAATTTTTTTATATATAAACTTCAAAACTGACTACATTATAATTAATGCTTTCTATTTCTCATGTTTTTCAGAGTTGGCTAAAAGCATACGGCTATTTGCTTCCCTCTGAAAGCCGAATGTCTGCCCTGCACTCAGGAAAAGCTATGCAGTCTGCAGTTGCCACTATGCAACAATTTTATGGGATCCCAGTAACAGGAATGTTGGATCAGACAACTATTGAGTAAGATTTACAAAGGTTATTTTGTGTTTATCTTCTAGACATATCTTAATATAACATTCTCTGTGCCAAAATCCTCTGTGATTAAATAGTTATATGTGACAGATGTTTGCTTGAAATAGGATTCCCCAGGGGAATCTAGAAAAAATCTAGAATCTAGAGAAAATATCTATCCTCTGTACTAAAATCCTTTAAGTCCCAAGGAGGAATGGGAAGGTAGAAACCAACTGCAGGGTGTGTTTTGCAGGGTTGTGCTTTTTCTCTTGTTAGAGGCCTTTGTCCTGAATTAATAGGTATTGTTGGAGTTCTCTTGGATTTCAGAGAAGTCACAATGTTAGCTGCTTCGAGACTCCATTTTGAGTCAGGTGGAGTATTCTGATTCACCTATGGTCTGAGTTGAGATTTGCCTCAGTTTGGGAGATGAATCTATGCAGAAGCCTGCTCCAGCCTCATGGGCTTACATTCACTCTAAATTCTAACTTAGCTTATTCCAGTTTGCAGAGTTGGAAGCCTGAGGGCCACAATCAGGAGCTTTTCTATCCTTTCTAGGAGAGTTTACAAAGGGATATTTCCTGTGAATCTCTTATGGGAAGTTGTGTAATTTATTTAACTTGTATGTGGGATCTTAATGTAAAAAATATACTTTTCTAGATTTGTAACAGAATCCTGAGTGTCTTCTGCTTCCACCCCCCCCCCCCACACCCCCGCGCACTTAATCTATGCCATAGCCCACATGTAATGAACGCTGTCTGACAAAAATAAGCCTGTCCCTTTCCAGCAGGCTTTGGAAACTACACTCTCTATCTCAATGGGAGGCAGCCGTCTTACAAACTACCTCCTCTCTTATTCTTGTTCACTGCCAAGCTCCAGTCTAGCTGAGAGTCCTTCCTCCATGACTGCCATATAGACCTATGCAAATTACTCTAGAAGGGCTCACAGCATGAGTGGGAGAAAACAAAATCACCTCCTCACTGGTGTCCCAGCACTTGGGAACAAAACAGGAGAAAACAAACCCTTGCATATTAAGGTATAGATGTGGAGGGTGGTTTTTGAGATAACAACCTGAGGATAGTGGGCTTCCTGGAGGAGGTTCAGCATGAAAAACCCACTGAATTTTTACAAAGGGTGTTGCCAGATCTTTTGCACCTCCCCAAAGATCTATGGTTGGATACGAGTGTGCACACCACTTAAATATCACAGAGGGAAACAAAACAAATAGTAACAGAATTGTAGATCACAATATTGTGTGTAGATCTGTATTGCTTTGTTGAGATGTTATTCGGCAAAGAAGAACCAGGACTATTTTTTTTATTTGGGTCCCCTGCTCCTCCTCTTGTAGGTCTGTCAACTCGACAGTGACTGACTGTGTTAATGCACAGAATTTTTACTAGGGACTAAAATAAAGACTTTCTATGCAATCAAGAAGCCTATAACAGTAAACAAGGGAAATTGTGTAATTCAGAACTTTGTGCAGATAAATTTTTTAATTTTGAGCTGTCCAGTGTGAGACAATATAAGGAAGCCTTAAGAGACAGAACTTGTTCTCTTTACATAGGAGTTTCAGGAAGGGGTATAAGAGTAACACAGGAAGCAAGAATGGGATTGGGGTGCCACAGAGCTGAAGCATGACTATGATGTCTAGAGATCCCAGTAAAAGATCAAGGCCCTGTTGTGCTGCATGCCGTACAGACAACTAAGCAAATTACATCTTCTGTCACCTTCACGTCAGACTTCACCATGAGGCATTCCCTGTCTCCATAGCAACTGGAGACAGACCAGATCATTGCTCTATGTAGGAGTTTAGGGCCGCCCTCCAGGAAGAACTCTCCAGAATTGTCTGTCTCAAGCCTCTCTCAGACCGCAGACCCTAAGGGCTCCCTTTGGAGCAGAACTTTTCACAAGATTTGAAAAATATTTTAAACTAAATTTCTCCCCGGACCTGCCTGCATTGCCGACTATGAGGATGTGACTTGCAGGGCCTGCTAAAATATTGTGTGTGAACTGCCCAATGTAGACCCTGCTAGCGTGAATTGAAAGTTACCTAGTTTGTGTTAATGTAGTCAGTCCCCCTGAATCATGGAGGAAAGCAAGGACCACCTCCCGCCCCAAAAGCAGCCAGGAGAAAGAGATCCCTCCTCCCAGCCAGCAAGTAGGCAAGTGCCATGCAGAGATATGTTGTTAGCCAGGATGAGCAGGAATGGTGTCCCTAGCATCTGTTTGCCAGAAGCTGGGAATGGGCAACAGGGGATGGATCACTTGATGATTACCTCTTCTGTTTATTCCCTCTGAAGCACCTGGCATTGGGCACTGTTGGAAGACAGGATACTGGGCTCGATGAATCTTTGGTCTGGCCCAATATGGCCGTTATGTTCTTAAGTTGTTTGCCCTCAGTGCCAGGTCATCCTGCAGGTCTTCGGAAATTATTGCGTCATTTGTTTCCAACAGCAACAGCCCTGGGCCTCTCCTCATTCTGTGCAGTCAGTCTCCATGCAGCAGGGAGAAGATTCAGGGTGATTCACATCCCCTTCCCCAAGTAAAGCTTCGTTTTCCTTTTCCAGTTTCCAAGAGGCCCACAGAAGGTTATAAAGTGGCTGCTCTTTTCTTTATGTGCCGGGTACAAGCCTATCCTTTCAGTCTCTCTGGTAATGCTCCCATGGTGTTGCCAGTTCTCATGATTTTATTGAGAATCTTGCAACTTTTGGTGTATTTCTTAAAGCTCAAGCTGCTAGAATCAAGATATTGCATGAGAATCTCAGCTTTAATTTAAAATAATTATCTAGCCTTCATAATTGTGGGGAAAAGCTTGGGAACATAAAGCAAGTGCCACCTTAAGGCTCAGAAACCAGAAAGCAAAGAACCACCTCAAACTTCTTGTTACCCCAAAAATCATGAGGTTGGTTTGACTCATTTTTAAACACTTGAGATTAGCAAAACTGCTCCTCATAAGGTCTCGCCCCATCTCACAGTCCCCCACCTTGGGTAGGTAAAGGAGAATTATTGTTGACAGAGGTAATACAAATCTTAGTTCTCTTGTAAAATCAAACTATTCTATTGCCTTCAAAGCTCCCCTTGAAGTCTTAAAATCTACTGCAATACTCCTCTCTTAAAGAGCACCTTAAAGTTGAGGCTTTGAACAAGATACTTCAGATTATCAACTAACGCTATGTCTACACTGCAAACCTTACAGCAGCACAGCTGTACCGTCTCCTGTGTAGCCGCTATATGCTGGCGGGAGTGAGCTCTCCTGCTGGCATAATTAAACCACCCCCAACGAGAGGCAGTAGCTATATTGGTGAGAGTGTGTCCTGTTGACGCCAGCGCTTTTGTTGGTGAAACTTTTGTTGGTGAGGGGTGTGTTTTTTCACACCCCTGACTGACAAAAGTGCTAGTGTAGACATAGCCTAATTTTTTTTCAGAGTTAAGTGTAAATGGGGATCTAACTTTGCAGGCTAGATCTCTTTGGGAGAGAGGCATATTGGTCGGTGATATTGCAGTTAGTCTCAAACTAACCAAGCTGTCATGGCTAAATATGATTTCATTAATTTTGGGAAACCCCATTCATTTGTGGAACATTTACCAGAAACAGAAAAGAAGCAGTTTCAGGCCATTGACAGCAAGCTCTCCAAAGGAAAGCTGTGGAACCTTGGCTTGGGAGAAAAGCTGACAAAGGGATCCTGTGGCTCTCAGTCTTTTTATGACAATGACCACATAAGCTTCTGCTTGGAGCAGGATTTTCCATTTCCTGGAGGACTGGGTTGCTTTGACTACAGACCAAAAACAACAAGGAGTCTGGTGGCACCTTAAAGACTAACAGATTTATTTGGGCATAAGCTTTCGTGGGTAAAAACCTCACTT
>NW_020664584.1:12298264-12298711 GCF_002925995.2 Terrapene triunguis
CGTGGTGCTTTCTGGCCCCTCCTCCTCCCCCTCCCTCTCCCTGCGCTGATCAGCTGATGGCCCTTGCGAGGGGGAGGGGGAGTGGAGCAGAGCCGAGCGACAGCGTGCTCGCTGTTCCGTAGAGCAGGCAGAGAAGAGGTAGGGACGGGGCCTTGGGGAAGGGGGTGGAACAGGGCATATCCCTTCCAGCCCCCCGCCATGAGCCACTCCGGGCAGGGGTCTGGGAGCACCCCCACGAGCCGAGCACCCCAGCCCTCTGCCCTGACCCCCCCACACACACCCAGCCTTCTGCCCTGCACCTCCACACACTCACCCAGCCTTCTGCCCTGACCCCTGAACTCCCCCCCCATACCCAGTCTTCTGCCCTGCACCCCCACACACCCCCAGCCTTCTGCCCTGACCCATGAACTCCTCCCCACACCTAGCCTTCTCCCCTGCACCCCCCCC
>NW_020664584.1:12298811-12336881 GCF_002925995.2 Terrapene triunguis
CCCCCCACACCCTCAGCCTTCTGCCCTGAACCCCCACATCCCCACTGCCCTCTGCCCTGACCCCTGAACCCCCCCACACACACCCAGCCTTCTGCCCTGCACCCCCACACAGCCCCAGCCCTCTGCCCTGACACCTGAAACCCCCCCCCCCCCGGTCTGGGGTCCTGGCTGCCGGCCCGTTGTCAGCTGGCGTCCCGGCCGCAGGCCCCGCTCAGCCCGCTGCTGGCCTAGGTGAACAGAACCCCAGTCTGGAAGCGGGCTGAGCAGGCTGGCGGCGTAAGATCAGCATTTTAATTTAATTTTAAATGAAGTTTCTTAAACATTTTGAAAACCTTGTTTACTTTACATACAACACTAGTTTAGTTATATAATATAGACTTAGAGAGAGACCTTCTAAAAAACGTTAAAATGTATTACCGGCACGCGAAACCTTAAATTAAAGTGAATAAATGAAGACTCGGCCCACCACTTCTGAAAGGTTGCCTACCCCTGAGCTAGATGAATTCAGAATGGAAATAAAGCATAATTTTTTAACAGTGAGGGTAATTAACCATTGGAACAATTTATCAATGTTCCCTCTAATTTTTTCCATCCGTGTGTGGAATGAATTTCGTTATGTGCACCATATCGAGGTAATGTGCTGCTCTGTGCCACCAGTAGAAACAAAAAACCTGGATATAATATATATTTTTAAAAAGTTACCATTGGGATGATTACTCCAGCCAGGACAGGTTAGGCATTTTAGAACTCACTACTCAAAGAATTAAATTTAAGCGTAAGAGAGAAATAAAAATTATGAAATGCGTAGACCAGTCAAAAACACCATGCCCTCACTGGTCTCCATCCACAGTACCAGTCTCCGCAATGCTGCTGGTCACCTTCCCTGTGGCACCACTCCCAGACCTTGGGCTATGGTTGATAGAAAGAGGCACCGATGGCCCCTCCCTAGTCCCCGAGGGAGGAATCCTTCCTAGAATCGGAGTGAGAGCCCATCCTCCAGCCCTGGAAGCACTGCTCATTGGGGGTGCCAGATGTTTTACCGGGGGCCTGTAGTGGGCGCCTGGCCACAAGGTCAATGACCAGTCCACTGGCCATATTAGAACCCGTGGGCTCTCCCCATGATGCCAGGGCCATGCTCTCAAAGCTCTTCTGTGGGCCCCTCTGAGAAGCGGTCCGCAGTACTGTCAGGCACCAGGATGGGACCCAGATTCAGACTCTGATACTGGTACTGAGCGGCAGAAGTCGGTTACAAGGGAGGCTTCTCCACAGGCAGTGTCCCAGCCCGTCCCCCAGTTGTGCCATTCTCCTCCTTGCCCTGTGATGAGGCAGTCGCAGGCCCCTCTCACCCGCTCCCTCCTGATGACTTTCAGGCTCACCAGGAACTTCTTAAAAGGGTGGCCTTGAATTTGGGTTTGGAGGCTGGGGAGTTCGCAGAGCAGGTGGACAGCCTTTTTGACATCCTAGCAACCTCAGCATGAGGTGTGCAAGGTGGTCAAAGCCCTGTGGCAGATCCTGTCCTTTTTGCCACCAATTTCAAAGAGGGCGGAAAAGAAGTAATATGTGCTTGCCAAAGGTTGTGAATACTTATATTCCCACCCGCCCCTGAGCTCTCTCATAGTGTCCGCCATGAACGAGCGGGACAGGCAGGGACAGGTGAGCGCCATGCCTAAAAACAAGGATGCTAAGAAACTGGACCTCTTCGGGAGGAAAATTTATTTGACTGCCAGTCTCCAGCATAGAATATCTAACCAGCAGGCGCTGCTGGGTAGATATAATTACATCTGGGACTCGGGGAAATTTAAGGACTCCCTGCCACAAGACCTCAGACAGGAATTCGGGTCTGTTCTGGAGGAGGGCAGAACAGTAGCTAGGGCCTCTCTCCAGACAGCATTGGATGCGGTGGACTTGGCAGCCAAGTCCATGGCTTCCTCTGTCTCAATGAGATGGAGCTCGTGGCTGCAGTCCTCTGGGTGTCCCTGGGAGTACAGCAGTCAATCCAGGACCTCCCATTTGAGAGTAATGTTCTGTTTTCCGTGCAAACAGATTACAGGCTGCATGGCCTAAAAGATTCCTGTTCCACGCTCTGCTCCTTGGGGTGGTACACGCTGTCGGCCTCTAGAAAGCCTTTCCGACCTCCTATACCACCGAAGTTCTCAGGTCCCCTGAGGCAGATCTCCTACAGAAGAAGGGACAGAGACAAACATTGTCCCCCCTCTCCATTCTCCTCGATCACCCAGTCGGGGTCTGTGTGACACTCAGACGCCCCGTGGTGGACATTTTGAGGGTGCACCTGAGGGTGACGCACCGGACTCACACCCCCTTTATTTTTAAACTGATTGTCCCTGTGCCTTGCTGCATGGGCCCAAATCACCTCGGACCATTGGATGCTCAACCCCATAACATCTGGGTACACCCTGCAGTTTTCCTAATCCCAAAGGCCAAAGGGGACCTCAGACCCATTCTAGACCTGCGTCGCCTCAACAAATATCTCAAGAAGTTGAAGTTCCACATGGTCTTCCTGGCCTCCATCATTCCCTCTCTGGATCCAGGAGACTGATATGCCACCCTTGATTTAAAGGACGCTTATTTCCATATTTACATTTTCCATGGGCACAGAAGATTTCTCTGATTTGTAGAAGGCCAACGTCACTGCCAATTCATAGCTCTACCCTTCGGCCTCTCAGCCGCTCCAAGGGTCTTCACAAATTGCATGGCTGTAGTGGCTGCTTACCTGAGACGTTGAGGGGTGCAGATTTACCCATACTTCGATGACTGGCTGGTCAGAGGCAGGTCACAAGCCCAGGTGCAGCGCAGCCTCGACTTGGTGAGGTCCACCTGTCAGGATCTGGGCATGCTTACAAATGAGCAGAAGTAAACTCTGACCGCAGTTTAGCAGATAGAGTTTATAGGAGCAGTGCTCGATTCTACCCAAGCCAGGGCCTTCCCTGCCAGAGTCCTGGTTCCGAACCATGTTGGACTGCATCATCCACGTGAGAGCCTATCTGCTCACAACTGCCCGGATGTGCCTCAAGCTGCTGGGCCTTATGGCAGCATGTACTTACGTGGTCCTACATGTGTGCCCTGCCTCTCAGACTCTTGCAGTCATGGCTGGCTTTGATCTATGCCCTGGGCAGACACGATTTGGACCTGGTGGTCACGGTTCCATCGCACATCTTGTCATCCCTGATGTGGTGGACGGAGCCCCGATTGGTGTTGGAGTGAATTCCCTTTGCGGCCCTGTGTTCTTCAGTGACGTTGGTCTCCGACGCATTGGATCTGGGGTGGGGAGCCCACCTCGGTGACATCAGCAGGCAAGGTCTCTGGTTGCAGGAAGATCACTCCCTGCATATAAACATTAGGGACTTCAAGGTGATATGTCTGGCCTGCCAAACTTTTCTTCTGTTTCTGGAAGGCAAAGTTTTCCAAATCCTGACGGACAGTACGTCGGGACATGGCAATGTTCTGTATCAACAAATAGGGCGGAGTCCGCTCATCAGACCTGTGCCAAAAGGCTCTCCGATTGTGGGACTCTACGTCCAGCATGCCATTCATCTAGTGGCCTCATACCTGCTGGGGACCAAAAACACGTTTGCAGATCTCAGCTGGTTTTTCTTGTCTTCCCACGAGTGGTCTCTCCACCCAGAGGTGCTCAGCTGCATCTTCCAGAGATGGGGGGGCTCCCCAGGTGGACCTGTTTGCATCCAGACAAAACAGGAAGTGTCACCAGTTCTGCTCAGTCAGCGGGCTCGACAGAGGCTCCCTGTCTAATGCCTTCTTGTTCCCATGGTCGGGAACACTGATGTACGCCGTCCCTCCCATTCCACTGGTGCACAGAACCCTCTTGAAGATCAAGTGGGACAGGGCAAAGGTTATCCTGATAGCTCTGGCGTGGCCATGCCATGACTGGTTCGGCACGCTGTTAGAGCTTTCGATAACAGCACCGCTAGAGCTCCCGCTCCAACCGGATTTGCTGTCCCGAACCATGGCCATCTGCTACACCCAAATCTAGCAGGCATGGGATGATGCCAGTTTCAGTAGAGCAGCGTTGCAGTCCACATGACCATGAACTCCGAACCCATCTCCAGAGTCACCTAGCATGGAATCATCATGACCAAGCACTTGAAGAAGAAAAAATGGTCACCTACCTTTCGTAACTGTTGTTCTTTGAGATGTGTTGCTCATGTCCATTCCATGACCCGCCCTCCATCCCCGCTGTTGGAGTTGACAGCGAGGAGGAACTGAGAGGCTGCAGGGCCAGTGGTGCCTCATATACCAGCACATGTGTGCGGGACTCCAGAGGATGCCAGAGCCGGCCCTATGGATACCACTAAGGCAAAAAGTTTCCGGCAGCCGTGCACGTGAGCGCACACACTCATAGCATGGAATGGACATGAGCAACACATCTCAAAAAACAATAGTTATGAATGGTAGGTAAACATTTTTTTCCTAAATGATACGCTGTCGGAATTATTTTGGGGAAGTTCCATGTCCTGGGTTATGCAGGAGGCCAGTCTAGATGATCACAATGATCCCTTCTGTCCTTGGAATCCATGAATCCCATCTTTGTAGGGAATGTTCCCCCTCAGCTGTCCCCAAAAGTCCCAGCTGCCCTAGTGTGACCATGCGGTTCTGGCGAAACCCAACTGAGAGTGCCAACTCAGGACAAATCGCTCAAATAGGGCAGTTACAGCCCAAGGCTGGGGTTTCTTCCACCTCTAAGGCAAACCAAACCAGCCAGACCGGGAGGACTTCGGTCTCACCCCACTGGCTAACTGCAAGTCTCACAAGCAATCTCCTTAGACACTCCAGTTTCCCAGTATTACCACCAGAGCCACTCGTTATGGGGACAAATGGTTATGAAAACCAATACCCCAGTAAAAGAAAAAGGTTCTCCTGATCCCAAAGGACCAAGCCCCAGACCCAGGTCAATATACAAATCAGATCTTACCCACAAATCACGCTGATGCCAATCCTTTAGAATCTAAAATCTAAAGGTTTATTCATAAAAGGAAAAAGATAGAGATGAGAGTTAGAATTGGTTAAATGGAATCAATTACATTCAATCATGGCAAAGTTCTTGGTTCAGGCTTGCAGCAGCGATAGAATAAACTGCAGGTTCAAATCAAGTCTCTGGAATACATCCCCCGCTGGGATGGGTCCTCAGTCCTTTGTTCAAAGCTTCAGCTTGTAGCAAAGTTCCTCCAGAGGTATGAAGCAGGATTGAAGACAAGATGGAGATGAGGCATCAGCCTTATATAGTCTTTTCCAGGTGTAAGAACACCTCTTTGTTCTTACTGCGGAAAATTACAGCAAAATGGAGTTTGGAGTCACATGGGCCTGTCCCTGCATACTTTGCTGAGTTACAAGGCGTATCTGCCTTCTTTCAATGGGTCCATTGTATAGCTGATGGTCCTTAATGGGCCATCAAGCAGACTAGGCAGAGCTAACACCAATTTGTCTGGGATGTCACCCAGCAGCATAGCATAAGTTTGAAGTACAGACAGTATAGAGCTAATATTCTTAACTTCAACTACAAAATTGATACACATATATAGATAGCATAATTATAACCAGTAATTCATAACCTTGTCTTAGACACCCCATTTGACCCCCTTTACACAAGATCTGGGTGCCACTACAGGACCTTGGTTGCAACAATGATCTATATGGTCCCAGATTACATCAATAACGTCACACCTAGGCATTAGGCACTTCTTCCACCTTAGCTGTCAGCAGCTGCAACCAGCAGGCAGAGAAGAGCACCTGCCTGCCCAAGTCTGACAGAGAGAAAGAGCGCCAGATTCCACTATCCAGGGGGAGTGGCTTGACTGCCAGCCTCACCTGCTAGGCATGTCTTGTACTGGAAATCAGGGGTAGCCAGGTTCATGCTTCATCCAGAGTGTGATTTATCTGCTTGCAAAGTAGGAGGGCACAGCTGTAAGTTCTGTCTGCACTGCATGTAGGTAGCTAGGAAAGGGATGAGGAGTGAATTGAGACCTATCGTGCATCCACAGACAGGTGAAAGCTCTCACTTGAAGGCATGTGTTAGTACTACCAGGCACCCAAATGGGGTCAGACCTGCATCAGTTATTGGATTACTAATTGAGAATTTTCCTCTCTCCGGTCAGCCCTATGGAGCTTCCATGCCAGGGAATGTGCATGCACCAAGCACCCTGACAACTAGGAAACAATGGCTTTCTCTGAAGCTATAAATCAGCATTTGTCTGACTATGATAGAGTGACTGAAGGCAGACCCCACTGAAAATGCCAAGGTCAGGGCAGGCTGCAAAAAGAAGAGCAGATTCTCCCAAAATTGGGGGTTAACACTATAGTTAAATTCACCAACCAGTCACAAAACTGTGCTTCTGATCCCCCACACTGGTTATCAAGAAGCTAGAAAAAAGAAATAACACAGCCCCCTTTATTGCATTCCAGTCTCTTGCTCCCAGTCAGCGAATAGATCCAGTAAAGTGAGAAGTTACTTAAAACTCTATTCACTATACAAAATGTTCTTCTGATCCTTAAAGGACTGCCACATTACCAGATCAAAATTTTTTATTAAAGCTAATGTTAAAATTATCTAATACACAGGTTAAGGAAAGAGTGTTTATACATCTGGGTATAATGCTTAAATTATCCAAAAGTATAAAGTTTGGTTTAAAAGTCATAAAATACATATAATACATAATCTGCAATATCCCAAATTAAGGTTAATAAATTTAACGATACAGTTTAGATATTAGCATCCAAATATTTGGGTACATCACTCAAAAGGCTATACTAAGAATAGCTTGTGGAAAGCAAATATAGCAATGAGTGTAGATTGTCCCCGAGTAATTGGGAATTTAGGATTCTCAGTAAATACAACCCATCAGAGAAGTATTTAAGTTACTTTCATGACTTTGCTTCTCAATGGCACTCCAGCTCATCTGTCATGGTATCATCGGCGTCCGGGGATGTGTTCTAAATAGATGTTCCTTGACCACCTGATGGTGTCTGATACCATGATTAGCCCCATCAGCTGAGCATAGCGCTGACCGATTCTGCATACCCGCAACACTTGCTCACTAGTTTGGATCTTACCCAAAATACCACACTGCCAGCCAATCCTTTAATATCTAAAACTAAAGGTTTTATTATAAAAGAAAAGAAAGTGTTGAGAGTTGTTAAATGGGCAAAACAATCAAATACGTACATATGACTTTAGAGTCCACATATCAGGTTCCTAGCAGCAATGGTGAGCATGCTAGCTTGTAAAGTCCCTCTTGAACACATCTCAACCTTGGATGGGTCTATCAGTCAAAGCTTCAGTTTGTAGAAAAGTTACTCCAAAGGTGATGTTGCCGGCACAGAGTGCCCGAGGACAGCAACAGCGGGGTTCGTTGCCCGGTATGCTTCGCGCCAATAAACACACCAGGGTGGAGAAGCAATCAAAGTTTATTTGGGATCCCAAAGCGGTGCAAGGAGACTGGCAAGTCTCAAATCAAGCACACTATCATAAGCAGTTTCTCTCTTCTTATACATTTTTGCAACTAAGCCTCACCCCCCCTTCCCCCTCCCTTCCTCCCTCCATCATCCCTCCCTTCCCTGGTAATAGTTACTAAGCAAATAGCAATTACATTTAAGCAGTTAAGTCATTCTTGGCAGCTATAAGTCTAGCTTGTTAGTAACTTCTTTAAACCATTATCTTGTCCTTTTTCCCTTTGAACTGTTATTTTCCCTTCAGCCAGAAACATGCAGGCTTCATTATTACCGCTTGATACCGGTATGAGCAGGGGGGTTGCACACAGATAACTGGTTGCTTACATATTCCAATTGCACCTGGCTTGTGAGGTCGATTAGAGTTTAAACATGGAAGGAGTTTGGTTCATTTAGGCCTAGTGCAGGAAGGCTTCATTGACACTAGTGGCCTTCCACCCTCCCGAGTTACCTAGGGTTATGCCTAGTGACACCAACACCAACAACTCCCCTCTTTGAGAATACTCAACAAGCTTTTGGCTGAGTTTTCTCATATTCTGTGGACAAGATACGATTGAGTGCCATGGAGCTGGGGTTCTCAATGAGAGGGGGTATGTCGGGATTTTGGGGGAACGGGGGGGCACAAAGCTTGCGGAGTAGCATTTTAAAACAAGCAATCAGGAGGAGGGTGACCAGGCACAGTACCACACCTGTGAGGAGGAGACGCACAAGGCCACTCCCCAGTCCTCCTAGGTCGGGCAACCAACTCCAAAGGGAATCGAAAACCGTGGGTTCCCTTTCCTGGGCCTTCCACTGCTCGAAAGCCTGTTCGGCTGACAAGACGTGCTTGTTAATGTCCTCTGAGTTTTCCGGGACATAAGTACAACATTCACTCCCAATAAGGGCACACACTCCACCCTGGGAGGCTAAAACATAATCTAAGGCCTGTCTGTTTTGCAGGGACAGCAACCGGAGCTGGTAAAGCTCTGAGTTAAGGCTTTTCTCTATGGCCAGGGTCTCATTGGCATACTTGGTGAGAAACACAGAGAGCCTACGATAAAATTAAGCCAGCCATCCCACCCCATAGGATGGGAGGAGGATCATACCCAACCTGTCTTCTTCCGTAATGGGCTCTGGGGTGGCATACAAAGATCTATGCTGCCTGGGGTGGCCAGGGGGCAGTTTAGGGGGGGCACGAAGGGGAGGGGCAAGATATCCTAGATAGCAGCTTCCATACCACCGATGCGGTAGCCACTTATAGGCAGAGGTACTGCAAATGTAAAAGGAGTGGCCATTCCCTACCAAGCCATTATAATCACTACTCCACCTATTTGTTTGGGTGTCACTAAGCGTTCCGAACCGGGCGGTAGAGTCGGATCTGCCGTTAACATAGACAGGGATGGAAGCGTTACTGTCAGGGGATAAATAATACTGACAGGTGCTATTTCCAGCGGGCCAGGTGTGATTGCTGGACTTGAACTGTCGATAGCACACCAACCCGGGGGCCACTGACCGCAGCCTAATAGGGGAAGGGATATGCGTTGAGTTGGCCTGCGGCTTCCAGGGGTCGTCCCTTAATGCATACTGGGATTCAATGGTACAGTTTTGCGACAAGGGGGTACCCGAGGTATTTCTTCCCCTACTGAACCATCCCCAACAGATATGTGACCAATTTTGGGGAACTACCCTCCAGGGTAACCCTGCCGCGTGGTGCGGGATTTGGGAACACACCCAGCAGTTAGAGAGGTTAAACTCTTGGGCAAAGCAAACCTTCAGGGACTCATATATGTTTGTTTCCAAGTTAGTAGGGATTCCTTTCCATCCCGCATGTGCCTGGGTGGAAACGGGAGTCAATGAAAGGAGTGCCCCTATGGCAAAGAGTAACACAGTGGCAGACCCTGGACCTGTTTCCATGCTGGGCAGGTAACCCTAGGGCCTAACAATTACAATTCCCCAAATACCCACAAAATAACAATTACCAATAGCAGGCAGATTAAAAACAAAAGGGACCAGGCCACCAGGTTAGGCCGGCCCTGTGAAAATAAACACAACCAACGCTAGGAGTTCTCGCGGGGAGTGCGCTGCGACTGTCCAAAGAGATCACAGGGCATTCCCAGCAGACACTATTGTCGCCTGAATAACAGCTTAAGTCCCAGATCGTCGCTGGCAGTCTTCTCTGCAGGCTGGACGGTCCACCGTTCAGGAGCGGGCACTGCTTTCAGACGAGAGTGATGAATCCAGTTCTTGTGTCCTTCGACCTTTGCTGCTGTGTGGGAGACCAGCAGGACGGTGTGGGGTCCCTTCCACTTCTCTTGGAGAGGCTCGTCCTTCCAGGTCCGAATGAGAACAGAGTCACCTGGCTGCAAGGAGTGGACAGGGGCATCCAGCGGGAGAGGCTGCAAATCTTTGGTATACTTCTTTTATCTGTGAGAAAAGAAACCTAACACATTTCATTAATGCCTGGCAGTGTTTTGCAGATCTCATAGTTGCTTGGGCATATTCAGGCCCCCCTTTTCTTGGTTGTCAGCCAAGTCTTAGCTGTGAACAATGTCCTTGGATGGGGCCAGCATCTTATCTTTGGACTGAGCTTGCTAGCTATAATTTTTTTTTCCCAGTTAACTCGTTCTGTTCTTTTTCCTTTTCCCCTTCTTGGCTTCTTTTAACCTACAAAGGAAACTTCCACTCTTCACTTATACACCTTTTCCCAACAATGAACACATAACATTGCCATCATACACCCTTCCAGTAAAATAACTTCTATACAGAGCTTTGGAGCAACAAACCAGGACGAGCACACCCACTTTTGAGGAATCCACTCGGTACAACGTCTGGTGTCCAATAGCTTTCCTTTTTAAAACCTTAAATGCTTTGTTGGCTTCTGAGGACCAGTGAAAGGGGTCATGATCCGCTTCCTTAACGCATTTGTACAAGGGTTTAGCCCACAGTCCAAACTCTGGGATCCATATTCTGCAGAAGCCTGCCATGCCAAAAAGGGTGGGGGAATTTTTTAAATCCCTGGGCCAACACTGTCCAGCAAAGCTGCTTTTTAACCCTCCTTTTGTCCTCCCACTGGCTTCACTCTGGGGCTTGCATGGCTGAGGGCTCAATTGCAAGGGTCATTATCCAGGCATTTTCAGGGGGTAAGGTAAGGGTTACTTCATCTTGGGTGAACTCATACGGCCTGGCCCAATTGTTGTGTCGGACAGCCGAATGGCGGAGACCATGTAAAAGCAGTTCTTTGTAGGAGGTGAGACGGGTGAGATGCGTCAGCTCGTTGGGATTCCACCGGGGGTCTGCTATAGGGACCTGGTTTGCAGCAGCAGGGACGTGTGCTGCGTCTCCCTCATGTCTACGCTGTGCCTCCTCCCTTGCCTTAGACACAACCTGATTACGCTCCACCTCAGACAGCAGGGTCCGCATAAGGACATTACAGTCATCCTGGCTTATAGCTAGCCAGGCACCCCTCAAAGACCGAGATAAACTTGCTTGGGTTCGTAGAGAATTCCCCTGCCTGTGCCTTAAAGGCTGCTAGGTCCACTGGGTTAAAAGGCACATGCGTATAGACCTGCATAGTAGTAGCCGGGCAATCTTGAGATCCTGGGCGGGCTATCCGAGTCTCAGTAATCAACGGATAGAATCCCACCAAGGGGGCAATCTCTGGGACCTGAGGCACCTTGTCTTTATATGGTGGGGGTGTTGGAGCCGAAGGGGACACCGGCCCTGCCATCACAACCGGGGAAGGGTTCTGGGGACTAACAGTAGTTACTACCGAACCTGTCGGAGTCAAATTACACCTTTTGCAAAATATCTGTTCTATTTCATAAAGCCATAAACAATTGTGCATGCATATGTTTGTTCCATTTACCCGTTCGCTGACAAAACAGAAGCAATTGAAGGATCGTATTATAATTAAGTGATCCCTCCGGTGGCCACCTTTCCTGGTCCTCTAGCTGATATTGAGGCCAGTCTACTGTACAGAACCTTTTCAGTTTACTTTTAATCAACGGATCCGATCCAAACACTTTCCAGTTCACCAGAATGCATTCTAAGGGCATACACCTTGCCTTGCCTGCAGTACTCTGTCCCCACCCCATACTCTAGGGAGACACTGGGCGTCCCCAGGTCAAAACAGGTAAAGTCCCCACTGGACTGTTCCTACCTTATCCAAGGGTCCGGTTCTGCACCGTCACCCTATCCACGGGACCAGTTCCTCACCGTCGCCCGCAGCTGCTTCTCCACTATACGAGCGTGTTGCATCGTTGTGCCCTCCGGGGTCGACCAAACCACATCTCCGCCGAGGCCCCCGGTAAAGTCACCGGTGCACGCTGGGCGTCGGTCGTCGCCGCAATCTGTTGACCTCCGAGAGGGGTCTGGGCAAGGCTAAATTTCAGCCTCGAGCCCCACATTGGGCGCCAAGAACTGTTGCCGGCACAGAGTGCCCGAGGACAGCAACAGCGGGGTTCGTTGCCCGGTATGCTTCGCGCCAATAAACACACCAGGGTGGAGAAGCAATCAAAGTTTATTTGGGATCCCAAAGCGGTGCAAGGAGACTGGCAAGTCTCAAATCAAGCGCACTATCATAAGCAGTTTCTCTCTTCTTATACATTTTTGCAGCTAAGCCTCACCCCCCCTTCCCCCTCCCTTCCTCCCTCCATCACCCCTCCCTTCCCTGGTAATAGTTACTAAGCAAATAGCAATTACATTTAAGCAGTTAAGTCATTCTTGGCAGCTATAAGTCTAGCTTGTTAGTAACTTCTTTAAACCGTTATCTTGTCCTTTTTCCCTCTGAACTGTTATTTTTCCTTCAGCCAGAAACATGCAGGCTTCATTATTACCGCTTGATGAGCAGGGGGGTTGCACACAGATAACTGGTTGCTTACATATTCCAATTGCACCTGGCTTGTGAGGTCGATTAGAGTTTAAACATGGAAGGAGTTTGGTTCATTTAAGCCTAGTGCAGGAAGGCTTCATTGACACTAGTGACCTTCCACCCTCCCGAGTTACCTAGGGTTATGCCTAATGACACCAACACCAACAGTGAGAAGCAGGATTGAAGACAAACTTGAGATGATGCAGCTGCCTTTAATATCCTTTGCTACGTGACTTGTACATTCTTTGTCCCAAACACAAGCTCCCAGCACCTGGGCATGGAAAAGTATTTGGAGTCCCCTGACCACAGGCATGTCCCTACATGTCCTGCTGACTCATAGGTATAGCCCCTGGCTTCTCTCAATTGGTTCATTGTATAGCTGATTGCCCTTGATGGGCCATCAAGCAGCCTGGATAGTGCTGATGCCAATCTGTCTGGGGGTGCCACCCAGATATACAGCACAAATTTGAGATACAGATATACCACACAAATTTATAACTCACGATACAAAGATGATACATACATATAAACAAGTTGATCATATTCAGCAAATGATAACTTTTCCACTGATACCTTACATGGCATATCTTGTATAAGATTCATTGCAATTTTGTAATATCGGTATCAATAATATTATAAATGGTCACCCACATGCCCTACAACATCACACCCCTCACACAAAATTGATGCAGAAAGGTGTGTCACTAGACATCGCTGAATGCATCATTGGAATTCCCCATCCTGGACAACACATTTGCCATTATATTCTCCTTCCCCTTAATATGGATTATGTCCATTTCATATTCCTGGAGGGTTAAACGCTATCGAAGTAGTCTGGATTTGGTTCCCTTAGCCTTATTCAGCCACATCAGAGGTGCATGATGGCTCAACATAGTGAATTTTCTGTTATATAAATAGGGCCTGATTTGCTTAACAGCCCATTCAATTGCAAAATATTCCTTTTCAATAGTTGCATAATTTTGTTCAGTGGGTGTTAGTTTCTTGCTCAAGTATGCAATGGGCTGTCTTTTATCACCCTCCCCTTCTTGCATTAACACTGCCCCCAACCCAATATTGGAAGCATCTGTACACAGCAGAAATGGGTTCTCAAAATCAGAGCTGGTTTTTTAGATGAAGCCTCTTTAATGCTCTGGAAGCCCTTTTCACAGGCCTCTGTCCATAATATCACCTTGCCTGGCTTTCCTTTCTTGGTAAGGTTATTGGAGCAACAGTGTTGCTAAACCCCTTTACAAATCTCCTGTAGTAGTCGGCTAGGCCATTAAAGGGTTTGACCCACTTCTTTGTTTTAGGGACTGGCCAGCTTTTTACGGTTTCTACTTTGAAAGGTTCAGGGCGAACCAACCCATTGCTCACTCTGTGTCCCAAGTATGACGCCTCTGAGGCTCCCATCTTACATTTAGAAACCTTAACAGTTAGGTTAGCCCCACATAGCCTTTGCGACACAATTCCCACGTGGTTTATGTGGTCTTGCCAAGTGCCACTAAAGATGGCTAGATCATCTATGTAAGCTCTTGCAAAAGATTCCAAACCCTGTAGGACTTCATTTATAAGCCTCATGAATGTGGCTCCTAAATTTTGCAATCCAAATGGTAAGACCTTGAATTCATACAGGCCAGATTCCACTATGAAAGCAGGTGTCTTGGTATCTAAGGGAATTTGAGTTAAATCCAGCGCGCTTATGAACTTTGCTCTCCACAGTGTATCTAGCAAAACCTCTATCTTGGGCATAGGGTAAGGGTCAGGTTGTGTGATAGCATTTAGCTTCCTATAATCCATGCAAAACCTCATGTTTTTTTTGCTTTTTGGGTACCATAACGATAGGGGATGCCCATGAACTTTTAGATCTAGTAACTATTCCCATGGATAACATGCTTTCCACCTCCTGAATCTGCTTTTGCATTTCTCCCTTGGCTCTGTATGCCCTTCTGGGAGCTGGGTGAGGGGACCTGCAGTTTGAATGGAGTGCATTAGTCTGTCAGTCAGTCCTGACTGGTTTGAGAATGTCTGCCTGTGGTGCTTCAGTAAAGCTAACATCTCATTCTTTTGGGCTAGAGTTAAATTCTCTCCCATTTCCAACTGCAATTCCTCTCTGCTTTCTGTAACCATATTGGCCAAAGGCATAGACCACGTCTCTTCCTCAGCACAGAAAATCATGTTTCCAGCTACCTCCCTCTCCTGGTAAGCCTTCAACTTATTAATATGCACCATTTGCATATCCCCCCTGCCATGCCTCTTCACATTGTATGTAACTTCATTAATTCTCTCCACTACCTTATAGGGTCCATTCCAAATATTTTGCATAAGCACCATATCTCCAATTTCAAATGCTCTTTCCTCAGTATGCCTGTCATACCAAGCCTTCTGAGCTTCCTGACTTCTCTTAAGATTCTGCTGAACCAGATCCATCATGCCTTGCAAGCTTTCTTTAAACTGTGACACAAAGTCTACCACTAAGTGTTCTGTCACCTCAGTATTACCCTCCCAAGAATCACGAATGAGATCTAGGTATCCCCTGATCTGCCTCCATAAAGGAGCTCAAAGGGAACAAACCCTGTAGATTCTTGGGGTACACTTCTGTATGCACACAACAAATATGGCAATAAGATGTCCCAGTCATTCTGGCACCTGTCCACATACACATTTAGCATAGCCTTCAACGTTCCATTAAACCTTTCTACCCAAACCATTGGTCTCTGGATAGTAAGAGGCAGCTTGTAGGTGTTTTACTCCACACAGCTCCCATAGCTGCTTAAAGATAACATAAAATTGGCACCATGGTCTGACAAAATTTCCTTGGGAAAACCCACTCTGCTAAAAATAGTAAACCAAACCTGTGGCCACCATCTCTGCCTCAACATTAGACAAAGCTACAGCCTCAGGGTATCTGGTGGCAAAATCCACCAACACCAGAATATATTTCTTCCCATTCCTGGAAGGTTCAGGGAATGATCCCACAATATCCATAGACACTGGCAAATACCTACCCAATAAGGGTAATGGCTTTAGGGGCACCTTTTTAGGACCCTTAAAACTCTTGCACTTCTGACGCAAATCACAATGGGCAATACTTCTGCAATACCCCCTCACTGTTTCAAACAGGTAAGGCCAATAGAAATTTTGCTTCAGCCTGTCACAAGTTTTTTCTATGCCCAGATGTCCTGCAAAGGGACCATCATGAGCCAACTTTAATAAATCACTTCTGTATCCCTCAGGTACCACAAACTGTTTGCAGATCATGCAATGAAGCTGTTTTTCCCTGTAGCAGGTTCTCTGTATAGCAAACCATCTTGCATGAAAAATCTGCCCGTTCCTTCCCCTGCTGGGGCTTGGTTCTGAGCATCAATTCTGGCCCTTTCGAATGAAGCATTATCTTGTTGGGCCCTAATAAACATCTTATGAGTTTCACCTAAATTCAGAGCCACATCAGACACAATCTCAACCAGCACCAGCTTAAAGGTATCCTCTTTCTGGTCACAAATTCCTTGACTATTATTAGTTAGGTTATCCATATCAGAGCCATATTTTCTTTGTGGCCTGGTTATGACATTGACTTTACTAGTCACAACTACAATGTCATTTCCGATCAAAACATCTGCGGGGAGAAGTTCCCTTACTTCCACTATCATGTTACCCCTAAAATCTTTCCAATCTAAGTGGATATTTGCTAAGGGCACCTTTGCTCATCCTTGGGAATGGAGGTTGTCTATAACTCTGAAACGTTTGTAACTCTGAACAAAGCACAGTTCGGGCTCCAGCTCCAGCAGCTGACTCTCCAGGCCAGGCTGCAGCAGCAGCTCTCTCCTCAGCACTGGCAGCTTCCTTGCAGGCAGTTTCTTTTCCAGGTCAGACTGAGTTTGCAGGCTTGTCCCCATCCCAGCCGGGGTGTGTGTGAAAGGGTGAAAGTGGTGCAGACCCCAGAGGTGCTCTGGCTGCCTTGAACTGGCAGCTCCAGCATCTTCACCTCCTAGCTGTAAGTGGCTGCCCCGCAGGTGTGGGAGGGGACAGGCAGCCTAGATGTGCCTACCTTTAAGATGCAATACAGGCACAGTACAGTATTTGCTCTTTTTTGTGTGTGTGTGTGTGGGGGAATATCTCTGCTGCTGTGTGATTGGTTACTTCTGGTTCCACATGGAGTCCGGTTGACCGGTCAGTCCATAACTCTGGTGCTCGTATCTTTGAGGTTTTACAGTACTTAGAAAGTGCCACCTGGCTCATGATTTGATCTGGCAAATAATCCTCCTCCTGGACTAATTCCTTTTTAACTAAGGTAATGTCCAACGTAGAATCTCTCCATCTAGTACACACAATCCTATTGACCCTGGCACTCTTTATGAATTCCTCATTACCCCTCCATGTCTCAGCCCTAATATAATTAGTGAATGTATATTCATCCCTCCCATCGGGTTTACTAAAGTGGTAGCATTAACACCTGCAGTGTTCACATTTGGACTCAAGGTGGCAGTGTTAGCATTTATCTGGTTAGTCTCTGTACTCAAAGTAACTGCATTCAAATTGATTGCGGGTTGGGGCATTGCTGGTTTTAGGGTGTTTTTGTCCCTACGGTTTGGACAATGGCTTTATATGGCCAACAGTTCCACACAGATGGCATTTAACTGGTTTTTCTCTAGGGTGAGAGGTTTTAAATTCTGGGTTTGTATAAGATTTCCTAGCAAAGTTGGGGCCAGTCTTATTCTTGAACCCATTCTCTCTCTTAAACTGTGATGAATAGGAATTGTTTTTTCCTTGAGGCTTATGCCTTTCATGGTTTCTATCTCTACGAAAGCATCAGCAATTTCTGCATCTTTCAATGGTATCGGGTTTTTATCACACACTGCTGCTCTGATATGATCAGGAGCTATTTCAACTAGCTGTTCCATAGCAAATCAATCAATCATTTAATCAAAACTATCATAAGACTTTGCCCCCCTTAATCCCCTTTTTCATATACCCAAGCAGTATATGAGCAATCTCAACATATTTCAGAGTAGCAGCCGTGTTAGTCTGTATCCGCAAAAAGAACAGGAGTACTTGTGGCACCTTAGAGACTAACAAATTTATTAGAGCATAAGCTTTCGTGGGCTACAGCCCACTTCTTCGGATGCTGGGCTGTAGCCCACGAAAGCTTATGCTCTAATAAATTTGTAAATCTCAACATAGGTAACATCAGATAGTTTAACATTTCTAAATATCAGCCTATAAGACCCAGGAGTAACTAAAACCTTTGCAATACAGTTTCTTTAAACTTTACAAAGCAACAAAGAGTCCTGTGGCACCTTATAGACTAAGACATCTGTTAGTCTATAAGGTGCCACAGGACTCTTTGTTGCTATTTACAGATCCAGACTAACATGGCTACCCCTCTGATACTTTAAATTTTACGTAATTCAAAGCATCATATAACTCCATTTCATTAAATACCTCTCTTGCTTTTCCAGTCAGTCTGGTGAGAATACAGTGCTCACTTTATATTTATTTTTGATTACAAATATTTGTACTGTAAAAAAAAAAAATAGTATTTTTCAGTTCATCTAATACAAGTACAGTAGTGCAATCTCTTTATCATGAAAGTTGAACTTACAAATGTAAAAAATGAAACAATATAAAACTTTAGAGCCTACAAGTTCACTCAGTCCTACTTCAGGGAATTGCTCAGACATACAAGTTTGGTTACAATTTGCAGGAGATAATGCTGCCCGCTTCTTCTTACAGTGTCACTTGAAAGCGAGAACAGGCGTTCGCATAGCACTGTTGTAGCTGGCGTCGCAAGATATTTACATGCCAGATGCGCTAAAGATTCATATGTTCCTTCATGCTTCAGTTACCATTCCAGAGGACATGCGTCCATGCTTATGACGGATTCTGCTCGATAACGATCCAAAGCAGAGAAGACTGACGCATGTTCATTTTCAACATCTGAGTCAGATGCCACCAGCAGAAGGTTCATTTTCTTTTTTTGTTGGTTTGGGTTCTGTAGTTTCCACATCTGAGTGTTGCTCTTTTAAGACTTCTGAAAGCATGCTCCACACCTCGTCCCTCTCACATTTTGGACAGCACTTCAGATTCTTAAACCTTGGGTCGAATGCTGTAGTTATCTTTAGAAATCTCACATTGGTACCTTCTTTGCATTTTGTCACATCTGCTGTGAAAGTGTTCTTAAAACAAACATGTGCTGGGCCATCATCTGAGACTGTTATAACATGAAATATATGGCAGAATGCGGGTAAAACAGAACAGGAGACATACAATTCTCCCTCAAGGAGTTCAGTCACAAATTTAATTAACTCATTATTATTTTTTAACGAGCCTCATCACATCTGGGTGGGGAAATTGCATGCAGGGCCAAGAATGTAGGGCTGGGGCAGGGGGTTGGGGTGCGGGAGGGAATGCGTGGTGTGGGAGAGGGTGCAGTGTGCAGGAAGGGGCTCAGGGCAAGGGGTTGGGGTGCAGGAGGGGTGCGGGGTGTACAAGAGGGCTCAGGGCAGGGGGTTGGGGCGCAGGAGGGGTGCGGGGTATGGGAGGGGGTTCAGGGCAGGGGGTTGGGGTGCAGGAGGGGTGTGGGGTGTGACAGGGCTCAGGGCAGGGGGTTGGGGTATGGGGTTCAGGAGGGGTTTGTGGTGCCGGCTCCACAAATAGATGTGTTTCCAATGGGGTCCTTCAGGGATCTAATCTTGTCCCTTCATATTTAACATTTTAACAATGACCTGGAAGAAAGCATAAAATCATCATGGATAAAGTTTGCAGACATCACAAAAAGTGGGGGAGTGGTAAACAATGAAGAGGACAGATCATTAATACAGAGCAATCTGGATCACTTAGTAAAGTGGGAGCAAGCAAACAGTATGTATCTTAATACAGCTAAATATTAAGGTATACATGGTGGAATAAAAAATGTAGGCCATACTTACAGGATGGGGGACTCTGAAAAAGATTTGGGTGTTGTGGTGGATAATCAGCTGAACATGAGCTCCCAGTTCTATGCTGTGCCAAACAAGCTAATGCAATCTTTGGATGCATAAACGGGAATCTCAAGGATGAGTAGAGAGGTTACTTTAACTCTGTATTTGGCACTGGTGCGACTTCTGCTGGAATACTGTGTCCAGTTCTGGGATCCACAATTCACAAAGGATGTTGAAAAGTTGGAGAGGGTTCAGAGAAGAACCACAAGAATGATTAAAGAATTAGAAAACATGCCTTTATAGTGATAGACTCCATCTATTTAGCTTAACAAAGAGAAGGTTAAGGAGTGACTTGATTGCAGTCTATACATACCTACATGGGAAACAAATATTTAATAATCTGCTCTTCAATCTAGCACAGGTATAACACTATCCCATACCTGGAAGCGGTAGCTAGACAAATTCAGACTGGAAATAAGGCATATATTTTTAACAATGAGAATAGTTAACCAATTTACTAAGGGTCATGTGGATTCTCTGTCACTGACCATTTTTAAATCAAGATTGGATGTTCTTCTAAAAGCTCTGCTCTAGGAATTATTTTGTGGAAGTTCTATGGCCTGTGTTATTCAGGAGGTCAGACTAGATGATCACAGTGGTCCCTTCTGGTCTTTGAATCTATGAATCTATGATTCAGTCCATGGACATTGCAAGAACTGGTGGACACCCTCAGCTCTCCTAAACAACTGTCTGAGGGATGTCTGTGCTGCATCTGGGAACAAGCCTTCCAGGCCGTGTGGACAGACTCATGTATAGGGCTCATGTTACTGTGCTAAAAATAGCCATGTAGATGTTGCAGATGCTTGAGGTGCCGAGCTCCAACTCAAGCCACAGCCTCAAAGCGATGTCTACACTGCTATTTTTAGCATGCTAGTGAAAGTCCCACTAAGAAAGGCTGTAGAGGTCACAGATGCAGTGCAGACATACCCTCAAGGATATAGGTATGCCTTTCTGTGACTGGGGAGGGGAAAAGAAAGAGAGAGTGAGAGTGAGAGAGTGTGTGTGTGTGTGTGTGTGTGTGACTAAAATACTGAACTATCAGTCCTCAGCTTCTACTGAACGAGGTCCAATGGGAATAACTTCCAGCGTAGGCTTTTCACCCTGAACATTCTTGACTGCTCCCATTGCTGGACTTACCTCAGTAACTTTCAGCCTCACCCTCTCACTCACATCCTATTTCCCTTCTTTTTTCCCCCTTCTGTCTCCTGCTTCTAGGAATCTTTTCCTGTCTCTTCTCAAAATCCACTTGCCGTCTGACTTCCCAGAACTAACTCTTACTTCTTTTCCACTTTCCCACAATACACTGTTTTACTTAGCGTGGATAAGAGTTTTTAACCAGACCTTTTTGTCTTTTGGGAATGGTGCAAATGGCCTTGATTTATCTTTAAACGTTCTGCTCAGTACACTCCTTATATTTTGCAGGACAAGGTCATTCTCCTTGTTCTTGTAAACCCTGGTTCAGACTAACCGAGAGTCAAACCAATTTTAACGAACAGTAAAAATCACATCTAACTTGTTTCCCAGATTTAACACCTTTTCACCAGTGGTTTATTTTGGGCTTTTTTTTTAGATGGATGAAGAAGCCTCGATGTGGGGTTCCTGATCATCCCCATATAAGCCATAGCCGAAGAAATAAGCGATATGCGTTAACTGGACAAAAATGGAGGCAGAAGCATATAACATACAGGTATATTCTAATTTTTTTAAAGGGTGAAGAATAGTTTGACGTAGATTTTATATTGAGCTGTGAAAAGTGAAAATGTCTTTTCATACATACGGCCCGCTGAACTTTAGAAAAACATGGAAGGTAATTTTTTTCAAAAGTGCCTAAGTGACTTAGTAGTCTAAATCCCATTTTCAAAATTATTTAAGGCATTTAGGGACAGATTTTCAAAGATATTTAGGTCCCATTAGTTAGGCGCCAAACCTGCTTAAATTATTTTGGACATCTCAATAAGTGCCTATCAGCATCTTTAGTGCCTTTGTAAATCTGGCCCTTGGCTTAAATGACATAATCAAAAGTGCTACCTAACAATTATTTGTTCCCTACCTGCTTTTTGATTATGTCATTTAAACCCTGAATGCGTTTTAGTGACAGTTTTTCAGAGGTGGTACTGAATATTACAAATGGATGTCTTTTCTTTTTGTTCTGTAAAGCACTCAAAAATGTTTTGCCACTTAAAAATAATAAACAAATTTCTTATTTTTATGTATCTAATATTCTGAGTATGTTTCAAGTCCAGAGTCATAATGAACGCTGCCAGGAATTTTCTGCAAACATTTTATGACATTTGTATTAAAACGAAATTAAGTATTGAAATCATTGGTTTTAGCTGAAAGGAGTTTCGTCTAACTTTTACTTTTTACAGGCTACACAAACTTTGTGAAAACATTTCTAAAATTATCTATATTGTGTAACTTCATGATAATGGAACTGTAGAAAAATATCTAGTAATTGTTTAATGGTGAATTATCATCCAAAGGGGATGCTTCTAATCAAGTCCTATAGGCATCTGTTCTTGGAATGAAACCTGTTGCTGGTAAAGTTGGCAGATGGCAGAAAAATTGGTGGAATGGTAAATAATGATAAAGACAGATCAGACAGAGTATTTTACTACAGTCAGATGCAAGGTCCTCTATCTAGGAACAAAGAATATAAGTCACACTTACAGGATGGAGGACTATATCCTGGAAAGCAGTGACTTGGAAAAGGACTTAGGAATCATGGTAGAAACCAACTGAACATGAGGTCCCATGAAATGCTGTAGCTAAGAGAGCTAATGAGATTCTTGGATGTAAGCGGGGGAGTGTCAAGTAGTAGTAGGGAGGGCATATTGCTATTGTATACAGCATTAGTTAGACCATTCCTGGAATACAGTGTCCAGTTGTGATGTCCAGGACTTGGAGTGAAGATTAAGAGCTAGTCATGTTGAGTTTGAGCTGATGGCTAGATATCCACGAGGAGATGTTGGAGAGACAGGCTGAGATTTTAATTTTTGGACTGAAGGAGGAGATCTGCAATAAAGATGTAGATTTTTAATCCCTGAGCATAGACATGCTTGTTGAATTTGTATTTACTGATGAGATTACCCAGAGATAAGGTGTAGAAGGAGAAGAGAAGAGGACCAAGGAAAGAGTCATGTGGACCCTTCACAGAAAGCTAGAGGGAGGATGAGGAGGATCCCCCGAAGGATGCACTGAAGGAGTGGTTTGAGAGGTAAGAGGAGAACAGCAGAGGGCGGAGTCATAGAAGCCAAGGGAGGACAAGATTTCCAGAAGAAAAGCATGGGCAACTGTATGAAAGGCAGCTGACAGGTCAAGTAGAATGAGGATGGAGCACTGGTTCTGAGCTTTGGCCAGGAAGAGGTCATTAGAGACTTTGGCAAGAGTGGTTCTTCTTCAAGTGCTTGCTCATGTCCATTCCATTGTAGGTGTGTGTGCTCGCCACATGCACTGGTGCCGGAAGTTTTTCCCTCAGCGGTATCCGTAGGAGAACGGCTCTGGCGCCCTCTGGAGTGGTGCCCATATGGTGCGATATAAGGGGCGCCCACCACTGGCTCCCACCACCCTCGGTTCCTTCTTACCGCCAGTGATGGTGCTGGAACATCTCTTGCTTTGGCAAGCCTCCTTGTTCTGAATCTGTTGAGATGAACTTCTCTCTGTAAATACTTAAAAGTTGTTAGTAGTTTCCCTTAGTGTAGTTAGTTAGTTAGTCCCGGACAGACTCAGCCTAGGGATGGGGCATGCCCCAATCCCCAGGCTTCAAACCCTGTGATTGCTGCAAAAAACCGATGCCCATCAGCAATCCTCATAGTAGCTGCCTGGGCGAGACCCATATCAGTGACAAGTGTCAGATCTGCAAGGGGTTCAAACCTTGGACAAAGAAGGAGCGAGACATACATCTCCGGGTGCTCCTTATGGAGTTGGCGCTAGTACCAGCACCGGAGCCATCCAGGTCGGACTCTGCTCCTAGTACCGCGGCATTGGTATGGAGCACTCGGCCGATGCTGTCTTCGGACTGACGCTGATTTCCCCTCCCCAGCACCGGCCAGGAAGCAAAGAAAGGCTGGGAGGGGACAATCTCCGATGTCCCGTAAAGGGAAGGAGAGGGCCAGAGGGGAGCAAGGACCCATGAAGGGCAGCTCCTCAACTCCGTGCGGGAGTCGGGCCTGAGCTCAGGTTGAATGGGTTAGCCCATCCCGAGATGCGCCTGCCACCCCGGAGAGCGACGTGGGCCTCTGGCATGTGGACATGCCATCGACGTCCGAGGCCCTGCAGGTGACACAGGATATCTGAGTGTTACCGGTGCCGCCCACACCGGTCGTGGTGGTTCCCCGTTCTAAGGGCAAACCTGCCATGGGACCTTTCCAGCGGTCCTCATCTGTGTGGCACCGCTCTCCTCCTCAGTGAGTGTCCTGCCAGCGCTCGCCCGCGCAGAACTGCCAGGCCTTAGACTTAGGGAGGCTGGCCCGAAGGAGCCTTTACTGGTCTCCGGACTCGGGGCACCACTCGCCTGGCTTGAGACGCAGCTCGCCGGTGACTTGGCGCAGGCCCATGGAGGTGCGCCCATCCCTGTAGCCCCGATACCGGGACCGACCTAGCCACTCCTCAAGTGTGTGGCACCACTCCAGGGACACAAGCCAACGGTCCCAAGAGCCTTGTTACTGGTTGCCAGAGCACCGGTACAGGTTGCCGTGGTCGGGTCGATGCTCCCCATCTCGACGGCCAACTCGCTCTTGCTCCTGCTTGATGGACCAGCATCACTTAAAAAGCGAGGCATAGGCAACAACTTTCCCTGGCGTCGGTGGGTGCTCGTGCCACCCTGGCCCTGCCCTGACTCCACCCTTTCCCCGCCCCTGTCCCACCCCCATTCCAACCCCTTCCCCAAAGTCCCTGCCCCAACTCCGCCCCCACCCTGCCCCTATTGGACCCCTTCCCCAAATCCCCGCCCCGGCCCCGCCTTTTCCCCGAGCGCGCGGGGTTCCCCTTCCTCCCTCCTGCCTCCCAGCACTTGCCGCGCGAATCAGCTGTTTCGTGGCGCAAGCGCTGGGAGCCAGGGGGAAAATGCGGGCATGCGGTGTGCCCAGGGGAGGAAGCAGAGGCAGAATGGAGGTGGAGGTGGAGGTGAGCTGGGGCAGGGGGGCGGGATGCTGCCGGTGGGTGCTAAGCACCCACCAATTTTTTCTCATGGGTGCTCCAGCCCCGGAGCACCCACGGAGTCGGCGCCTATGAGGCGAGGCGTCAATCACCGGGTCACCGTTGCAGATCCACCGAACGTGTTCGGTCTCCGGGAACCTGGCGCGGGAACCTGGCGTTGCAGCGCCGGGATCAGCAACGTTGCAACCAGGATGAACGATTGGCACCATCCTGGTCTCCCAGACACGATCCCTCTTCTTCGGACTCCAGTACCCAACAGGCGTCCACACCAGTGGGCCACGGCCCTGCACCGGGGTTACCCACTCTACAGGCGGCACCGCCCATTGCATTGTGCCCCAGGGCCAGTGGCCGGACCCTGGTACCCTTGGGGGTTCCCGCAGCCCTCGCAAGGGCTCAGGTCGGCCTCGGGGGCCTCAGATAAACCATCAGCCATGGTCTCCCATCCGCCCCAGACTTCATAGCCCTACCTTAGGGGAGTCAATTAGTAAGCATTTATTTCATAGATAAGCTAACTCAAAAGCTGCACAGCTCAAGTTGTGTTGGGACCAGAATACAAGTCTCTAAAATTAGATTTGTCCCACTGGCCATGGGGGAAGAAAACATAGTATATGATCATGTCAGTAAAGACTGCGACTTAATCCACATGCCAAGGGGCTGAACAGGTTATACAAGTGTCCATAATACTGGCATTTTCAGACTAATCAAAGCTTTATTTGACAGCCTTGATAGTATCTTAAGAGTTTTTTTGTATATTATACATATATATGACCCCCATCTTAAATTAGCATTTATTTGAGGGGTAGATGCCTCAAGACGCTGAGCTACAGAGCCTTTCATGTGTAGGTCACCATTTTGAATCCAGCCTCTTCCAGGGGAGTTGTTCACCACTGCACTTGGTGCTAGTTGGCAGACTCAGCAGAGAAGCCCTGGAGACTTAACTGCCCCTGTGCCTCTGAGAAGCAGGCCTGGCAGTACAATATCTGGGAAGCTTGCACTGTTGTTGCCCTGCACACAAACTGAGGACTACATTTTCCAGGGTTCACAAGCTGGCACCTTTTGCCAGCACTAAATCCAGACCATTTTTAAAAATGAAGTTTGGGGCTATATACAAGTTATTTGTAAATAAACAAATTAGTTTATAAAATATTTTGCATAAAATGTCACATATGGAGTTGCACAAAATTGCAGCTGGGTCACGCTGGTGAAGTTTTACTCACTCAAGTAGTCTCATAGGTTTCATTTGAACTACTACTATGAGTAAAGGAGATCAGTCAGGCTCACCGTAATTTAGTGATAGGTATGCTGCTTAGAAAGTATTTAAGGGCCAGTTTCTTATACACTGCCTACATTTTTGCAGGATAATAGCAGACACACAAATTTACCTGCAATAATTTGCACTTTCAAAGTAGACATCTAAGTCCTTAATTTGTGAATGTAGTCAGGCATTCAGGACCTGATGCAACATCCATTGAAGTCAAGGAAGGATTCCCTGTAGCTTCAGTGGGCTTTGGATGAGGGCTAAAACTGACCTAAGTTACAGGTGCAAATAGTTGCAGGCACAATTATGTGTCTGCAGAAATGGAGACCCTGTTCAGTTTTACCTATGTACAAGAATTGCTAGCTGTTGTAATAGGAAGACTTGAATAGGATGTGTGCCTTTAATCAATCCTTCTCTTCTCATTCACACAGTGTACACAACCACACCCCCAAGGTTGGAGAGCTTGATACAAGGAGAGCCATTCGTCAGGCATTTGATGTTTGGCAGAGAGTGACGCCATTAACCTTTGAAGAGGTCCCTTATCATGAAGTTAAAAGTGACAGGAAGGAAGCAGATATCATGATATTTTTTGCTTCTGGTTTCCATGGAGACAGTTCTCCATTTGACGGAGAAGGTGGATTCCTAGCCCATGCTTACTTTCCTGGACCAGGAATAGGAGGAGATACTCACTTTGATTCAGATGAGCCATGGACTTTGGGAAATTCTAATCATGATGGTAAGATTGCAGGTCAAATTTTTAAAACAGGAACAAGCTGAATGTAAACTCAACAGTAGTCTTTTAGTTGGGGAAATGGCAGGTTAGTGGAGCCCTCTTCTTCCACAGATTGGCCCCAGTTAAAAAAAAATGCACTCCATCTTAAATGCACAAGTCCCTGGTGTGTGTGCACAAATTGGAGGTTTATGCACCTTCTCACCTATATGCACATGAATGAATGTATTTAGGAGTGAGCAAAAATGTGTGTATACTTAGCTGTGCAGGTCTTTGAAGATTTGGGCCACTATCTCTCCAGAGAAAATTGTCCCTTAGGGGAGGAAGGTGGTATGAGTGCTGAAGAAACAGAGGCAAAGTCGGCATCCCAATCCCAATCCGACTGAGATGCTGAGTGTGCTCAGCAAAGACAATGATGCGGTTGCTCAGCGGGGAGTGCAGAGGTAAGAAACCAGAAAAGGTTTCAGTTGCAAGTTTCATCATTTTTGACTTAATGTCTAATTTCCCAAATATTATTTTGGCCTGAAATTTCCCATGTTGCGTTTCAGGCCAGAAGAGAGGGCTTGTTGGCTACTTTAAAGATGCTTGTTGGGAATCAGGAAAACTATCTTTTGTGTATTAAACAGTAAAGAGATTTTGTGTGCTTTTGGGTTTTATCTTCCCTTCCAATAACCCCAAACACTTGCTTTTTTATTTTCAGACCTTTTCTTCAGTGGGAACATGGGTCTTTCACAAGTTTGAAAAAGAGTGTTAAGCTATTTTAACTGAATGCTAAATGAGACATAAGACTCCAATTACAGATCCATATGCATGGAGAAGATCATGGATTCAGAACAATTCCTAGAAAAAATGCATTGTCAAGATAAAGTTATGCTTGTAAATAAAGATTAGTTAATTTTAAACAATATTAGAGCATTGTAGCTTAAAAGAAACATGTTTAATACCAGGAATTTGGAGTTCTGTGAAGGGTCATCACCATGGTATCAAAGTGCCTGAGTTAAGGTGTAATGTCTCCTCAGTGCAGGATCTGTTCACCTTTAAAGGGTAGTCTGTTCCTCCCTTATTGTGTCACTCAGTTGGTATTCCCCCTCACTGTAGGCTCTCTTTCGGTATGTTTTCTTCATAAGTGCTGTTGCCAGAGTTTAGAGAAATTTCACCTTGGTAGGGGCTTTCTCCCCATGTGGTTGAATATTATCCCTTTCACTGTAGATGATGTCCTTCAGCTCAGGTATTATTACCTTTTGCTTCTAGATTTGTTTTCTGAAGTGTGTTCTTTGTAATTAGTGTTGTCTCCATCCTGATGGCAGGGTTGGCTGTTCATTTTGGAACTGAAATAGACTCACCAAAAAAATAAAACCCCACCAGGAGTATGTCAGTAACAAAGCTCTCTTTCTATATTGTGCTTTTCTACATAAAAAGGGAAAGATTTTAGAATAGCTGCTGCCAATTTTATAATTTTTAAAAATCTTAAAACAGACAGATAAAGTGGGCTACTCAGTAAAAAGCAGAGCTACATAGACTATTAATATCTAAGACATTCTGCCCCGATGAGAATGTTTTTTAACACAACTATATAGAAAACTCAGGCAAACTATCTCAAATTTTTGTTTATCCTTACCGTGAAGCGTTGGTGTTTGCAAAACTGTTATTCACTGAATACATCAGCAGTGCAGGGCACTGAAATTGGCATTGTAGGTCCTGCTAAAAGCTCACAAAATGTGTCTGGCATGTGAGACTGTTCTCTGTATATGATATTGATCCTTTCTTAACACTGACTACAGGAGGAACCCATTTAGTCCATGTAGTATTGTTAAGCTAGTGCCCATGAGCCTGGTTTAACAACTGTTTTTGGCTGGCGTGCCTGTAGCTTTTTTGCTTTTCACCTGTCTCACCCTCAACAGTTTTAGCAAGTTGACAGTAATGTGCAATTGTTGTCCAACCAGAAGAAGTGTGGGGGACTCTTCACTAAGAGTGCAAACTGTGTTTCAAATTCAATCAAGAAAGAATTAGTAATTTCTGAATAGATGACATTCTATGTGAAGAACACAAGACTTCTTTGGTTTTTCTCATAGGACACAAGAACTGTGGTCCATTTAAATTAATTAGCTATTCTGGCACACCAGGATAGCTAAACATTTAATGCAGTTTCTGGATAGTTCACTAGCTAGGTGTAGGAGTTGCCAGACAGATACCAGTTTCTGGCCACTATGGCTAAGCATTTATGTCCATTCAGAACATGAGTCACTCAAAAGAACCAGTAAAAATCCACATAGAAGTGCTTCCATGTTTTCTCAGACCACGATTGTGAATATTGGGGTGCCCAGTATATTCTTTACCCTCTGACATGAAGATCAAGCCTTCTTCTCAGTAGTATGAGCCAACCTAGGCCATCAAAAGTGACTGAATATTTTCCTTCATAGTCACCATTCCATATGGTGTAACATGAGGCTTTAGAGTCATAAAACCGGAGGGAAATATGCATTGTTCGTCTTATTATTTTATAACATGTTTAACTTGGTGTCAGCCCTTCCCATTCACACTGAAAAGTGACAACATAATTAAGAATTGTATTTGGCAAGTTAAAAAAACGGAAGTGAAGAGGCATACTGTGGTAAGTCCCTAACACCAGCGTGGGTTAGCGTTTTCCAATGTTACACTCTTTTATGGGCTGCTGTTTTTCCTTAATTTGATGGCAACATACTACAACGAGGGTGCATTGGGCTCAGACCAAAATATAGTTGTTTAATCATATTGATCTTACATTTTTATTACTGATTGTTTCCTTATTATTAGTGTTAGTGTTGCAGTTATAGGACTACTGCCCTCTGTCCCCTTTCTGATTTCTCTGAGTTAATCCAGTTCAAGTCTTGAGGTGGAATCTCACGATTCTTCTTCGAGTAGTGTCCCTGTGGGTGAACCACTGTAGGTGTGCTTGCGTCCTTACGCTGCTGATCGGAGAACTTTGCTAGCAGTGTCCATGAGGCCCGGCTAGCTAGTGTATGCAGGCTAACCCCCCTCAGTTACTTCTCAACTGCCCCTGGCTAGAGACAGAGCTAGTCACAGTCCGTTAAGACCATCGTTTTCACTTTTTGCATTTCTATAGTTAGTCTCCTTGTACTTAGTTGTAGTTTTGACTCCTTTCTTATCAGCAGGCACAGCTGTGATACCACATGCCAGGCGTCACATGTGAACATGTGGTTCAGCTCAGAGACAGACTGGACAAACCCCTGTCACTATCCACCAGGGTCAAAAACTCCTTAGACTGGTAGAAGGACCCAGCCAATGTTTGCAAAAGGATCCCCTTCTCGCACCCTCCCCCCATCATTGCTTCTCACCACCGACGCATCACTCAGGGTGGGGCGCACATCTAAACAGCCTCATGACACAAGGCAGGTGGTAATCCATGAAGATATCCCTTTACATCAACCTCCTCAAGCTAAGGGTCGTCAGGAAAGCCTGCCCCCATTTCCTCCTGCTGATTAAAGGATTACAGATGAGATCTAAGAGACAACATTTATGTCCATTCAGAACATGAGACAACATAACCTGTATGTACTACATCAATTGACAAGGGGGAGCCAGGTCACCCTCCCACTGTGTGGAGCTGATGAGATTATGGAACTGGTGTATCTCCCATGATGTGTCACGGTTTGCAGTTTACCTCCCAGGCACACAAAATTTGATAACGGATAGTCTCAGTCGCAAATTCACACACAATCACGAGTGAAAGATAGACCCGGCAGTACTTCACGACCTATTCAGGCAATGGGGGACACTGACCACAGACCTGTTCATCACTCACCTGAACAAGAAATGTCCATGCTACTGCTACAGAGCAGGGATAGGACAACACATCCTGGGCGATGCTCTCCTGGGACAGGGACCTTCTCTATGCCTTTCCTCCCTTTCTCCTACTGTTGATGGTCTCATTGAAAATAAAAAGAGAAGGAGCACATGTCATACTGATTGCTGCCACTTGGCCAAGGCAGACCTAGTACCCTTCCCTGTCACAGCTTGTGATGTGCCCGCCAATCTCTCTCCAATCCAATCCTCTTCTTGCAGAACAAAGGCGTACCCTATATCCCAACCTGGGATTCTTTGCCTCAAGGCATGGCTCCTTCAGGGTTCCAACACCTAGAGAACTCCTGTTCGAAGTAGGTACAAGATGTATTTACTACACAGTAGAAAGTCCATGACATGCCGTACTTAGGTCCAGGTTTCGCATTTGGTGTACCTCCCAACAAATCTCCCTGACATCCGTGTCCCTTCCAAAGATCTTAGACTATATACTGACCCTAAAAAGATCAGGACTATCAGCTCTCTCAGAGTCTATCTGGTGGCTACAGCAGCCTTCTATCAGCCAATAGAGGGATACTTGGTACTATCACACCTGACCACTAAAAGATTCCTCGGGTATAGTTAAATCTTTCCCCACAACCTGTGTTCCCTTGCACAGCCACCCAGGAGTGAATCAAGTGCCGTGCACTTG
Organism: Terrapene triunguis; assembly: GCF_002925995.2. NCBI lineage: Eukaryota > Metazoa > Chordata > Testudines > Emydidae > Terrapene > Terrapene triunguis. Next base: position 12,329,751 of record NW_020664584.1, read on the forward strand.
ATTAGCAGAGCCACACACATCTGGTAATGTGCGTTCAGGTGCGCCAACCTCTGCTGCTCTGCAGCCATGTTGCTCCTGCCCTCTGCCTTGGAGCTCTTGGCCAGCTGCTCCCAGGACCCTCCTGCTTGCTGTGCAGAGCAGGGAGAGAGAGGGTGCTGATGTCAGGGTGTCCCCCTCCCCCCTGCCCATATACCCCATCTCCGCAGAGCAGGGGTGGGGGGACAGGGCTCAGGAGCAGGAGAGCTGCTGGCAGCTGCTGAGGTCTGAACAAGGAGCTTTCTGGTGGGTGCCTTAAAGAGATAGCATACAGTCTCTCATAGACTTCCCCAGCAGCCAGCACACACACACTCTGTCTCTGTCTCACACACAAACACATGGATTGGATTGGATGAATGGACTATAAGGTGGACAGAAAGCTGGCTAGATCGTCGGGCTTAACGGGTAGTGATCAACGGCTCAGTGTCTAGTTGGCAGCCAGTATCAAGTGGAGTGCCCCAGGGGTCGGTCCTGGGGCCAGTTTTGTTCAACATCTTCATTAATGATCTGGATGATGGGATGGATTGCACCCTCAGCAAGTCCACGGATGACACGAAGCTGGGGGGCGAGGTAGATACACTGGAGGGTAGGGATAAGGTCCAGAGTGACCTAGACAAATTGGAGGATTGGGCCAAAAGATATCTGATGAGGTTCAACAAGGAGAAGTGCAGAGTCCTGCACTTAGGACAGAAGAATCCCATGCACCGCTGGGGACCGACTGGCTAAGTGGCAGTTCTGCAAAAAAGGACCTGGGGATTACAGTGGATGAGAAGCTAGATATGAGTCACAGTGTGCCCTTGTTGCCAAGAAGGCTAATGGCATATTGGGCTGTATTAGTAGGAGCATTGCTAGCAGATCGAGGGAAGTGATTATTCCCCTCTATTCAACATTGGTGAGGCCACATCTGGAGTACTGTGTCCTGTTTTGGGCCCCCCACTACAGAAAGGATGTGGACAAATTGGAGAGAGTCCAGCGGAGGGCAATGAAAATGATTAGGGGGTGGGGCACATGACTTATGAGGAGAAGCTGAGGGAACCGAGCTTATTTAGTCTGCAAAAGAGAAGAGTGAGGTGGGATTTGATAACAGCCTTCAACTACCTGAAGGGTGGGTTCCAAAGAGGATGGAGCTAGGCTGTTCTCAGTGGTGGCAGATGACAGAACAAGGAGCAATGGTCTCAAGTTGCAGTGGTGGAAGTCTAGTTTGGATATTAGGAAAAACTATTTCAGTAGGAGGGTGGTGAAGCACTGGAATGGGTTACTTACGGAAGTGGTGGAATCTCCATCCTTAGAGGTTTTTAAGGCCTGGCTTGACAAAGCCCTGGCTGGGATGATTTAGTTGGGTTTGGTCCTGCTTTGAGCAGGGGGTTGGACTAGATGATCTCCTGAGGTCTCTTCCAACCCTAATCTATGATTTTGTGGCAGGTTTTCATACCAGTGCTGGTTTCACATGTTTCTCCCAAAATCATGCTCTTTGCTGTATTCACACTAGAGGTTAATCAGAACCCTGGTGGGCTCCTCTGGTCAGCTAGCAGAGTGCTGGGACAGCATCTTCTAAGACTGTTTGGCTGATCTGAACTATGCAGAACTTGGAATAGGCCACATGGACTGAAGGGTTAAACTCAGAACACATGTATATAAACATAGCTACCAGTGCATAGGAAGCAAGTGGGAAGTGAGTAAGTTAGAAGGGCTGGAACATACAGACACAGGTAATTGTGGGATGGTATTGGAGAACTGGATCAAAACATGAGTTCAGCAACCCAGTCTTCATTTGCATCGTAACTGCAAAGTGAGCTGGTCAGAGCCTGCCTTATAGCAAAACCTGTGCTTTAACCCCCAGCTGTGCAAATGAGCAAAGGTTCTAAACACAGGCATAAGGGTTTTGTATGAGGATGGTTGGGCTGTTGGGGCTAAAACACAGGTGAGAGCCACGTTAAGTCTGCAGTGTAGACATACTCTTAGACAGCACTAGGGGCTTTTCTAAGTTACAGGAGCCTCCCTAGGCCATCTTATGGGCCACTGCGCATCCCAGAAAATCCATAGTGCATCCCTACCCTGACATGCCGGCGTAGCCCCCAGACTAGCCCCAATGCTGGGACTTGTGAGGGGGTCCTTGGGAGGCAGCCACACAGCTATCTTGCACAGTACCTTTGCCAAAGGAATCATCCCTAGGTTTTGAGAGCCCCTTTTTGTTGCTCTAGCCCTTTAAACTGGAGTAATGGGGATGGAGTGCAGGGGAGGAGTTTCTCTATTATGCTGTAGCTCTTTGTTGAAGACAAATTGTGATCCAACGGAAATTATTGGGAGTTTTAGGGACTGCATTGCTATATTTTCAGTACCTTCAGTTAAGATTTTTTGCTGATAAATGTTTGAATAAATCAGAATTGATCTGACTTTTAAGAAAACAAAAAAAAATCTATATTCAGATGTGGTCAATAGAGGGAATACTTTCTGGACTCTCTAAACCAAGAAAAATATTACGTATCCCAAAAAGGGTGGGTTTTTTGTTTGTTTGTTTTAAATCACACTGTTCTTCTTTGAATATGTGTCAGTGCGGATCCCGGCCTAGGTGCACATGCGCCTCATACGTGCAGGACTAGATTTTTTTTGGCCAGCAGTGTCTGATGGTGTCACAGCTGCACCCTGTGCCTCTTCATGCCACTGTAAGAGGCCATAAAGGGTTTAGTGGCCCGGCCCCTTAGTCAGTTTCCAGTTCCTTTTTACCACCTGTGGCAATGAATTGGAACCTAGCAGTGTCCTATCACCTGATAGAACTCTAACAAGCTTTTTTCTAGGTAAACCTCTGAAAATCTTCAGAACGCTTTTCAGCACTGACCTTTATGTATTTGCATCATAAAATCCTCAAATTGAACTGAAATCCAGCAAACAGATCCCCTGTACTGATGTCCACCCCACATACAGTACCCCCTGTATAACATGGCGGAATCTAAGGAGGGATTTAATCCTTGTCCATCCTGTGGCAGACTCATCCTGCTGAAGGATAGTCATGAGATTCTGCTTCGATGCGTCCCACATCTCTAGCAGATGTTCCAGCTGCTTGTCGTTCTCAGCTGAGACCAAGAATTCACGACTGAAGCTCCATCTCTCAAAGCAGTTGATGAGGGTGACATTTGACCCAGAAATCCTGGGACTGAGCTCTCCAATACTGTGGAAACCGACACTATCCCAGCATACCATTGAGCATCCAGGCTGCATCCAAGACTGTGTCAGGGAAATAATTGCAGAGCAAACCACTGGCACCATCTGCAGCTTCAACATTGGCTGTGGCACCAGAGTCGCTTCAGCCTCAATATTGAGAGAGGCTGCTCAAGCATCACAGCAGGTTGAAAACAGACAATCAGAGCACCAAGGTTGGGCCTCTAAGAAGAGATCAGTGTCCTCCCACATCTGGAGACATAGAAAGACTTCCAAGGAGAAGTCCTCCAAGACTCACAAGGCATCACCTGGTGAGGAGCAGCCTGTAGTGCAGCACACTCCACCGGTGCCAGGACCAGCACTGGAATCATTGGTGTTAGCATCAATAGCACTGGCACTGACAATTTTCTCATCCTCTGGACTGGCATGGGATAGGACACTATGGTCAGTGGGACAAACTGTGAGAATGGTTTTGGCATAGAGATGTCTGTGAAGATGGACCTTGGCACAGAGAGCTCCCATCAGCAGTGCCTATACAAGAGAAACATTCTTCATCCGCAAGACACACTGTCTGCCTGGCATTGAACGGGATCCATCTCTTATATGGTCCCTGTCCCACACTCAGGGCCGGCTCTGGCTTTTTCGCCGCCCCAGGCGAAAAAGCCTCCGGCCGCCCCCCCCCTCCAGGTGCCGCCCCAAGCACCAGCTTGGGTGCCTGGTGCCTGGAGCCGGCCCTGCCCACACTGTCAGGCTGGAAGAATCTTTTGTCCCATGGGCCAACATGCAGCACCTGTACCATTATGGGGCTATTGGGAACAACAGACTAGAGCTCCCAGAAGCTGCCTGCCCACAAGAAGGAAGAGGAGAACCCCCTCTCCTGCAGCAATGTTGGTGAGACCCAGACACCCAGTTATCAGGAGGAGCAAGAACCTGAGGTGCAGACATGTCAGCACCCCATTTCATGACCTTTATTCCCCTTCAACCTTTATTCCTCACCACCAGATGAGGCCGTTACCTCGGCACTGGAACCGTCACCAGCACTGAATACATATAAGGCATTTCAAGACTTCTTATTGAGGGTAGCAGACATCCTTGTTGAAGTGGTGACTTCTGTCATAGTGGAGAAGTCACACAAACTCTTGGATAGTTTGTCTGCAGCAGGCCCAGAATGCATTGCCCTCCTGATAAATGAAGGGCTTCTGGACCCTGCCAAGGCACTATGGCAGACACCAGTTACTGCCCCTCCAACAGCAAAAAGGATAAATAAATGCTACGTCAGGATTAGAGTATTTTTACTCCCATCGTAATCCTGGATCGCAGGTAGTTTCAGCCATACAAAAGAAGTCCCACTCAACCAAGAGTACTCCCAAGGACAAAGATCCAGTCATGTTTTTTGGAGGAATACAGGTTGGCTTCACTTCAACTCAGGATGGCTAAGTATCAAGTCCTGTTAGCGAAGTATAATTTCCTCACATGGACCAGAGTCTTTCCATCAGTTGCAAAGCTTCCCTATAAGGCTAGAAAGGAGATGAAGGACATGGTGCGAAAGGGACAATTGGTAGGGAAGATGTCCTTTCAGGTGCTATGGACGCTGCTGATACTTCTTCCAGAACCATGGCCACGGCTGCGACCATGAGGAGGGCATCATGGTTCTAGGCCTCTGGTATTCCCCATAAAGTTCAGGCCACCATCAAAGACCTGCCATTTGAAGGATTGGAGCTATTTAGTGAAAAATCAGATAGCATGTTACACTTCCTCAGACTCTATCTCAATCCTGAGATCCTTAGGTATATACACACCTCCAGCATCTAAAAAAATGTACTGCTCACAGCAGCAGCAGCAGAAGCAACAGATGCCCTCATACGATAGGCATCTGGACTATCAACCAGAGAAATGGCTTCATTACAACAAAGGTCATCAGCCCTCTAACCACTCAATCTCACACCCTGCTTAATCCTCACACATCAGTTGAGAGCTACATTAGAAGCAGTCACTCTAATATGCTCTTCAAAAACTGCCTTGCTCCATCCAGTGTATGACACTACTACCCATGGGTACACCATCCAGTTTCTTTCCTCCCTCCTTTCTGCCCCTTTCCTCATCCCTCTTCAGAGACCCTTCTCACAAGAGCCTTTTACAAGCAGAAGTGGCCTTGTTGCTCCAAAAACAGGAACAGTAGAAGTTCCACAGGAATACAGGGGAAGCAGATGCTTGTCAGAAACCAAGATGTGGAGGTCCAAGCCTAGTGGTTGGAGCAGTGGCAGTTGTATTTAGTGATCAGTATGGTGGCAGCTGGGCCAGGAACCAGAGCCAAAGGTCAGAGCTGGATTCAGGCATCAAGAGCAGGTTCAAAACAAAGCAAAATACAGCTGGGAGCTAGGCTGGAGCAAGGGCAGGGCTGAAGCAGGGCTGACAACAAAGCTGGAGTCAGAGCAGGGCTGGAGCAGGCTAAGGCCTGAGGAGTCTGTCACCACTATCAAGCAGGGGAGCTTCCAAGCCATGAAGTGACGTTGGGCAGACTGAACTGCTGTTTCTCCTGTGAGGCTTATATTGCTACTCTGAGAGTCACTAGTCCTGGCTTGTGGGTTGGCTGGAGCCTAGCACTGGAATGACTCTATTTCAGGGATAACTCATCACCGCAAAATGCTATTCCCAGTATTTTCTCAATGTGAAGAAGAAAGGGGCTTTTTGTCCTATCTTAGACCTGAGGAGACTTAACAGATACATATTCTGCCTGAGATTCAGGATGGTAACGCTTGCCTCCATTATTCTGATGCTCCAACCCAGGACTGGTTCGCAGCTCTCAATTACAAGATGTGTACTTCCATGCTGCCATCCACCCAGCCCACAGGAAGTATCTCAGATGCTGTCAGGCCCAATCCCTAACTATACAAGCCCTACCCTTCGGACTCTCCATGGTATCAGGAGTGTTTGCTGTGGTCAGTTGTTGGCTGCATGTGTGTTCTCTCCGTATGCTGTACCTGGTCTGGCCAGGTAGCTGGCTCAGCAGACTTCAGTCGAACTGCCCAGAAAGACCACAGACTCGGCTTAGTGGTGAAGGCACTCAACCAGGTTTATTGCTCACAAAACACAGTACTAGAACCGCATAGACTCTACAGGAATAGGAATGTATGTATGCCCATGACAATGGACCAGCTCAGTCAGTGGCGGGATATTCTGCTGCCCCCTAGGCCAGACAAAGGGTTATAGCGAGGGTGAAGGTGAGACAAACAATCTGGGATAAACAACTTACGTATCACCTTGTGTTTCATGACATGTTTGTTATTTCCCCTTGTACCTTTCTCCTGATGTTTCAGATGAAACAGCACTATTCATCATTTCAGTCAAACCATCTTATCATGTGCTAGATTGGGGTGTTCTTGTGCTAGCCTGCTGGAATGTGTTTACATATTCAGTGTTTTAGCAAAGTTAGCAATATCAGTGCCAAGTTCAAGTACTGGACAGTGAACTTGAAGGCAAGCATCTGCTTTTGACAGGGCCTAACTTTTGCTCATAGCATAACTTTTGCTGCCTTTGTTCAGGCCTCAGGCCTTGCACCAGGCCCCTTGCTCCAGGCTGTCTCTTCCTACTATGTTTACCAAGTGCCTTGCAGTGGTAGCAGTACACCACAGAAAAAAGAGATACGCATCTATCCATATCTAGATGGTTGGCTGATCAGAGGTACATTCTCAGACTAGACTGAATCAGTGGTACAACAAGTGTTATCCCTATTCTCTCAGCTGGGGTCCTGATGAATTACAAAAAATCCTCTTTCAACCCATCTCAGGTGATAGAATTCATAGGAATTTTACTCGGCTCACAAGCAGTGCGAGTCTGCTTACTGATCAACTGATTCAAATCCATTCAGTCCCACATAATCAAAGTACAGATCAAACATCTGACCATGGTTTACACACGTCTCGCCTTCCTGGGGCACAT
>NW_020664584.1:12337281-12415218 GCF_002925995.2 Terrapene triunguis
ACATGTTAGCATGTACTTAATGACATCTCTTGCCAGACTTCACCTATGGCTGTTACAGCAATGGCTGAGGTCGGTGTACTTCCCAGCCAAGCACAAGAGGACCAAGGTGGTAGTATTAGCTTCACAGGTCCTATGGGAACTCACATGGTGGACAAATCCTTTAAATGTACAGAAAGGGTTCCCATTGAAGTTCCCACCCTAGCCATGTAAGAGATGGGCTGGGATGCTCATCTGGGTAACCTCAAGATACAAGGTGGGAGATCCTCAGATGACTTGCAAATCATAGATTCCAAGGCCAGAAGGGACAATTGTGATCATCTAGTCTGACCTCCAGTATAGCACAGACCACAGAACAAAATAATTCCTAGATAAACATCCAGTCTTGATTAAAAAATGGTCAGTAATGGTGAATCCACCACGATCCTTGGTAAATTGTTCCAATGTTTAATTACCCTCATTATCAAAAATGTATGCCTTATGTCCAGCCAGTGAATTTGTCTAGCTTCAACTTCCAGCCAGCGGATCCTGTCATACTTTTCTCTGCTAGACTGAAGAGCCCATTATTAAATATTTGTTTCCCATGTAGGTACATATAGACTGTAATCAAGTCACCTCTTAACCTTCTCTTTGTTAAGCTAAATAGATTGGGCTCTTTGAGTTTCTCACTGTTAGGCATGTTTTCTAATCCTTTAATCATTCTCGTGACTGGAACCCTACCCAATTTAAATTCCATATAACATTTTGGAGCTGAAAGCCACCAGGATATCCATTATAGCTTTTCAACTTGTTCTCAAGGATTCAGTAGTGCAGATCATAATAGACAACACATTGGTGATGCAGTACAGCAGCAAACAGGGCGGCACTCAGTTATGTTGGGAAGCCACTGAATTCTGGGAATTGTGCCAGTTTCATACAGTAGGCCGAGTGGCCCTTCGCCTCCCAGGATCAACAACAGTGATGCATGCTTCCTAAGCAGGAACAACATATTTAATCATGAGTGGTCATTATGAGACACCATATTACACCCCATCTTTCAGATGTGGCAGAACTTGGCTGTAGACGTTTTTGCATCAGCATAGAACGCCAAATCCAAGGTGTTCTGCTCCAAGGGAGCATGAGTGCTGAATCCCACTGCACACATTTCTCCTCTATTGGTCCAAGGGTCTCTTCTATTCCCCCCAGTTTGCTGATCCCCAGGACAATAGCCAGAATCAGTCAAGATAGAGCCACAGTGATTGTGGTAGCTCCATACTGACTGAGACAATTTTGTCTCTTGGACCTTCTCCAATTGTTCAGTCAACCTCCCTTCTGTCTCCTTGTCTGTCAGGACATAGAGTCTCAGAATCAAGGCCAGATACTGCATCTGGACCCTCCAGTCATTACATCTGATGGCCTGGGTGCAGTTGGATGAGCAGTACCAATAGACAATGTCCCATACAGGTTCAGGAAATCCTGGCTCAAAATAGAAATGCCTCCACTAGGAAATTCTATGCCACAAAATGGAAAAGATTTTCCATATGGGCAGCCCAGGACAATATGGACCTGGTTAAGGCTCCAGTACCAAAGGTTCTAGGCTACATATTATCTCTGAAGCAAAAAGGTCTCACATTTAGCTTCCCGAAGGGCCATCTGTTTGCAGTTTCTTCATGTTGTGCTCTGATTCAGTCATAATCAGTCGTCTCACCTCCCACAGTGACAAGTGAAAGTGACAAGATTTCTCAAAGGACTTTTGCACTGGTGCCACCTGAGCTCTAGAGTCCGAGCTCTTGGAATCTCAACATTGTCCTTTTACAACCTCTTTCATAATGCTCTTTGTATCGTCTCACTGTCAAGGTGTCATTCTTGGTAGTCATCACATCAGCCTTAAAAGTGAGCAAGATGTTGGCTGGACTGCCATATAAAACATTCCACAGTAACAAGGTGGTGATGAGACCATATCCTAAATTCATTCTGAAGATAATGTAGGAGTTCCATCTGAACCTGTTGATTCCCTTACCTGTATTTCTGAAACTATGCTCCTCTTCAGGAGAAAAGAAAGTACATTCTCTATATTTCCAAGACCCTGCTCTACTAGCTGAACAGGGCAAAATCTTTCAGACGCTCCCCACCTCTTTATAACTCTGTTGGGTAGCTTCAAAGGTCAGGCGATTTCTTTTCAACAGTTGTCAAAGTGGATCACTCAGTGTATCTCCACCTGTTACCACCCTTCCTACAAATATCAGAACACACTGCACCAGAGCTCAGGCGACACCTTTGGCCTGCTTCACAAATGTATCAATTGCTGAGATAAGTAAGGCAGCTACTTAGAGTAACCCAATTACCTTTGTGAAGCATTATGCACTTGGCGTAATGGCCAGAGCAGCAGCTAGTTTCGGAGGGGCTGTTAATTTAGTTACTGTTCAACTCATATGGCTGTGACTCCTCTCCCAGCTCCAAGGAGGACATTGCTTGTCAGCAACCTAGAGTGGGATCCACACTGACACTTACTTGAAGAAGAAAATACGATTACTCACCCTACAGTAACTGTGGTTCTTGGAGTGATGATGTCAATGTGGATCCCAGAATCCATCCTCCTTCCCAGCTACCACAGGGTTTGAAGTGTGAGAGAACTGAGGGAGGGGGTGGGGCTACCCCACCCTTTATATCCTGGTATGGGGAGCATGCTGAGGCACAGAGTGCCAGCGCAAACCTGTCAGGCACCACTAGCTAAAAACTCTAGTCTCATGTGTGTGATGCGCATGTGCACCTAGAATGGGGTTCAACATCTTGAAAAGTTACTGTATGATGAGTAACCATATTTTGTTGCAGGGAGATTTAAATACTAATTTCAATGTTAAGAATGCACTTCTAACTGTTCTTAAATATATACAAATACCCCTGTCTATTCTTACACATATCGTCTGTACGTGGAAAGAGACACAGGTTAAGCTGGCATAGAAAGTTTTTGTGACACCAGATAAATTACATGAAATCAATGTATTTCTCTCAAATCTCTGTTAGAAAAGTTGTGGGGACATTAATTCTTTCTTCCACTTCTGATGGTCTTGTCCATTCGTTATGTAGTTCTGGTCTGGGATTAAAGCTAACTCATTTAATATTGCCAGTTTTAACTCACTTTGGCTTCTGCAGGTCTTTGTTTTGAACCTTGTCTTGTATTTGCCCATTGAAAAGTTACTACACACATTTGTGTGGATATTTGATTCTTGTATTGTAAAGTTTTTTGACAAGTTCCTTGAAAAGGAACCCTGCCCCCACACAAGTAGGATAGATTCAATAACTTGGCTCATTCTTGCAATAGATAAGCTAACTCTGTCTTTGCATGGCTAACAGCAACACTTGATTGCTTTGTGGCTACCATTCTTTAATTATGTTAATCACAATTTGGTCAGTAATTATATATTTATTCTTGTTGATAGGTATTATGGAAGCATGGGGAGAAGTTCTCTAGTTTGTGAGGCTGCACCAGGAATTTCCTTTAATGACACCTCTGAAGATATTTCTTCTTAATCTTGTGCCCATTTGTTTGTTTTGAAACAAATATTCTTTTAGACTACAAATCAGAGCATTTCTGAATTTTCCAGTGTCAGTATTGTTAGAAGGGTTATGTAGTTGTGAAGTTTCAATGTGTTAAAAAAAATTTATATTTTTTCAAGGTGTTCAAACTTGAAGTCTCATTGTTTTGGGAATAATTTTGTGAGGAATTAATGTAGTTGGAGCCCCAAACTTTCACACTTTCACATTTTTAAGTCAATTAGTGTCCTGACTATGGTAATAAATATAGGGACTAGATTGTATGCTGCACCAGCAGGACATGTCAGGCAGCGGAAGGATGGATAGCTGGAGCACAGAGCACTTTGGCCATTTGCCCTGCCCAGCCAGCACTTGGGGCTACAGGTGCTGTGGTGAAGGGATAGTGAATTATCCTTATGACAAGTGTTCTAAAATTTAAAATTAAATTTAAAGTAAATTCAAAAGTTTAAGGTAAGAAATGCATAGTTAGGGCACCCAAACAACCTTATTTCTGCCAGTGACGTGAGGAAAAAAAATATGAAAAAAAATCTCATGTTCTTTAAGAACCAATTAATATAATTTGGAAGCACAAACATTAAAATACATCAGTTCCAGTTGCTTATTGCAAGATGGGGATAGATTCCCTGGTCCACTCAGGCCATGTAAGCACTGCAAAGTAGTCTTACAGCAGCCAGAGATAGTCCTTGGAGAATACCGCTGTGAATGGGAACTCTCTGCTGGTGCCTCTCTCCCCAGCCCCAGGCTGCTGCAGTGAGAGAGGGCCAAGGGGAGTCCTCTCTCCTCGCTGCAGCCCTGGGGCAGCGTGCACCCCAAACCCTTCATCCCTGGCCCCACCCCAGAGCCCACACCCCCAGCTGGATCCCTCACCCCCCGCTCCCCAACCCTCTGCCCCAGCCCTGAGCCCCCTCCCGTACCCTGAACCCCTCATCCCTGGCCCCACCCCAGAGTCCACACCCCAAACCCTTCATGCCTGCCCCCCCCCCCAGGGCCTGCACTCCTAGCCAGAGCCCTCCGCCCCTCCCCCCATGCCCCAACCTTCTGCACCAGCCCTGAGCCCCCTCCCATACTCTGAACCCCTCCGCCTCATCCCCACCACACATCATCTCTTTGCTACCAGTTTCCTCATACCCGCCTCCCGTGTGAGCACTGCTTGACAATCACCCATGTGTGGAATACACATGGAGACCAGCACTCGAAGAAGAAGTGGAGGTTACATACTGTAACTGGAGGTTCTTTGAGATGTGTGGTCTCTATCTGTATTCCACTATCCACCCTCTGCTTTGGATACTGTTGGATTTGCAGTAAGAAGAGGAACTGGAGAGGCATCCAACTGCACTGCTTCATATACTCTCAGGAGCAGGAGGAGAGCTACTGCACATATGCAGGCCAATGGACACTACTTGGAAGAACTTTTGGACTCAGGCACACGGTGTGCATGTGTACCCACATGTGGAATACAGATTGGGACCACACATCTAGAAAGATCTCCAGTTACAATAAGTAACCTCCACTTTTCATTCATCCATTGTCTTCTCCTGTGTAGGTGTCCAACTTTACATTGCCATATTTGGTGTAGCACTAGTGGCATATTATGGAATTGCCAAAAGTAAATGAGATCACCAGGAAACCACATACAATTGACACATTGGTGGGAGGTGGGGGGATAAATTCAAGAAGACTTTTACCCTGTTGAGCAAATTTCAAAGCCGAGGTAACTCAACCTCTTTCTGAGCCAGTATTTGCTTGAGATAGTTTTGCTCTTTTATTAATTATTTGGTCTAAAATATATTTAAATTCTTTGAAATGTTCACTCCAGGTGGTGTAAAAAAATCAAACTGTCATCAGAATAAACAATAATATAATATCTTTCTTCGCTATTAGGAAAAGATTGTGAACAAAGTGGTTATACTCACATGGAGAAATGTTTAATAGCTGATACATTCTTTTCCAAATGAATTGCGTTCTTCAGAAAGCCTCCAGAACCATTTAGGTCCAAAACCAATTTGCAATATCCAGGTTTTTAAATATTTCTTTCAATTCAACTTGACTAAGCTTGTATCTGTGAAAGTCATGTGCCTGTAATCAAATGCTACATGCCATTTGGCAGTGGATTTGAGTGCATTGTTCAGAGATGGACATTCCTTTATAATCTTTCTCTCCATCAAAGTCGAAAGTTTCTAGCACTGATTCCTATGCAGACAATGTGAGCGTACGTGGGGTTGAACCTGTTTTAGTTTTTAACCAGATGAGGATGTCCATCTCCCATACAGGCTGTATTTGAAAAACAAAGACTAATATTTTTTCATCAAGACTGGCAGTTCCACTTTCTCAGAAGCAAATGCATCTGAAATTTCTCTTTATTTCTCCACCTGCTTTAAGTAAGATGCAGCTTCTATAGAAGGGCATTTGATGTTTTTCCTCTGCATTACGCAAATTGTCATACTGTTGCAGTGAATTAAACAAGGGGTAAAATTTTCCAGAGCACCTAAGTAACTTAGGGTATGTCTACACTACGAAATTAGGTCGAATTTATAGAAGCCAGTTTTATAGAAATCGGTTTTATACAGTCAGTTGTGTGTGTCCCCACATAAAATGCTCTAAGTGCATTAAGTCGGCAGACCGCGTCCACAGTACCAAGGCTAGCGTCAACTTCCGGAGCGTTGCACTGTGGGTAGCTATCCCACAGTTCCCGCAGTCTCCGCCACCCATTGGAATTTTGGGTTGAGATCCCAGTGCCTGATGATGCAAAAACAGTGTCGCGGGGGGTTCTGGGTACATGTCGTCAGGCCCCTCCCCCTCCGTCAGAGCAACGGCAGACAATCGATTCACACCTTTTTACCTGGGTTACCTGTGCAGACAACATACCACGGCAAGCATGGAGCCCGCTCAGCTCAGCTCAGCTCACCGTCACCATATGTCATCTGGGTGCCGGCAGACGTGGTACTGCATTGCTACACAGCAGCAGCTAATTGCCTTTTGGCAGTAGACAGTGCAGTATGACTGGTAGCAGTCATCGGCTATCTGGGTGCTGGCAGACGTGGGGCTGCATTGCTATACAGCAGCAGCTCCTTGCCTTTTGGCAGTAGATGGTGTATTACGACTGGTATCCATCATCGTCGTATTCCTCAGTGAGTTCGGTCAGAGGCACCTGGGCAGACATGTTTTGTCTCCTGGAGACTCAGTCCTGCCGGCAGTCCTATTGAACCGTCTTGACGATGATGGCTAGCAGTCGTAGTACAGCATCTTCTGCCAAGCACCGTCTGCTGCCAGCTTAAGATGTAAAAAATAGATGGACCAGATTTGTTCTGTATTCATTTGCTTCCCCCTCCCTCCATGAAATCAACGGCCTGCTAAACCCAGGGTTTTGAGTTCAATCTTTGGGGGGGCCATTCTGTGTGACAGTTGTTTGTGTTTCTCCCTGATGCACAGCCACCTTTGTTGATTTTAATTCCCTGTACCTGTAAGCCATGTCGTCACTCGCCCCTCCCTCCCTCCCTCCGTCAGACAATAGTTTCGCACCTTTTTTCAGCTCAGACGCCATAGCACTGGGATCATGGAGCCCGCTCAGATCACCGTGGCAATTATGAGCACTATGAACACCACGCGCATTGTCCTGGAGTATATGCAGAGCCAGAACATGCCAAAGCAAAACCAGGCGAGGAGGCGATTGCAGCGCGGCGACGAGAGTAATGAGGAAATTGACATGGACATAGACCTCTCACAAAGTACAGGCCCCAGCAATGTGCAAATCATGGTGTTACTGGGGCAGGTTCATGCCGTGGAACGCCGATTCTGGGCCCGGGAAACAAGCACAGACTGGTGGGACCGCATCCTGTTGCAGGTGTGGGACGATTCCCAGTGGCTGCGAAACTTTCGCATGCGTAAGGGCACTTTCATGGAACTTTGTGACTTGCTTTCCCCTGCCCTGAAGTGCCAGAATACCAGGATGAGAGCAGCCCTCACAGTTGAGAAGCGAGTGGCTATAGCCCTGTGGAAGCTTGCAACGCCAGACAGCTACCGGTCAGTCGGGAATCAATTTGGAGTGGGCAAATCTACTGTGTGGGTTGCTGTGATCCAAGTAGCCAACGCAATCAAAGACCTGGTGATATCAAGGGTAGTGACTCTGGGAAACGTGCAGGTCATAGTGGATGGCTTTGCTGCAATGGGATTCCCAAACTGTGGTGGGGCAATAGGCGGAACCCATATCCCTATCTTGTCACCGGAGCACCAAGCCACCGAGTACATAAACCGCAAGGGGTACTTTTCAATGCTGCTGCAAGCCCTGGTGGATCACAAGGGACGTTTCACTAACATCAACGTAGGATGGCCGGGAAAGGTACATGATGCTCGCGTCTTCAGGAACTCTGGTCTGTTTCAAAAGCTGGAGGAAGGGACTTTCTTCCTGGACCAGAAGATACCCGTTGGGGATGTTGAAATGCCTATCATTATCCTTGGGGACCCAGCCTACCCCTTAATGCCATGGCTCATGAAGCCGTACACAGGCAGCCTGGACAGTAGTCAGGATCTGTTCAACTATAGGCTGAGCAAGTGCCGAATGGTGGTGGAATGTGCATTTGGACGTTTAAAAGCGCGCTGGCCCAGTTTACTGACTCAGATAGACCTCAGCGAAGCCAGTATTCCAATTGTTATTGCTGTGCACTCCACAATATCTGTGAGAGTAAGGGGGAGACATTTATGGCGGGGTGGGAGGTTGAGGCAAATCGCCTGGCCGCTGATTACGCGCAGCCAGACACCAGGGCGGTTAGAAGAGTACAGCAGGGCACGGTGCGCATCAGAGAAGCTTTGAAAATGAGTTTTGTGACTGGCCAGGCTATGGTGTGAAACTTCTGTTTGTTTCTCCTTGATGAACCCTCCAGGCCCCCCCCCACCCCCGGTTCACTCTACTTCCCTGTAAACTAACCACCCTCTCCTCCCCCCTTTGAGCACCGCTTGCAGAGGCAATAAAGTTATTGTTATTTCACATTCATGCATTCTTTATTAATTCATCACACAACTAGGGGGATAACTGCCAAGGTAGCCTGGGAGGGATGGGGAAGGAGGGAAGGAAAAGGACACACTGCAGTTTAAAACTTTAAAACTTTAACACTTATTGAAGGCCAGCCTTCTGATGCTCGGGCAGTCATCTGGGGTGGAGTGACTGGGTGGCCGGAGGGCCCCCCACCGCGTTCTTGGGCGTCTGGGTGAGGAGGCTATGGAACTTGGGGAGGAGGGCTGTTGGTTACACAGGGGCTATAGCAGCGGTCTCTGCTCCTGCTGCCTTTCCTGCAGCTCAACCATACGCTGGAGCATATCAGTTTGATGCTCCAGCAGCCGGAGCATCGACTCTTGCCTTCTATCAGCAAGCTGACGCCACCTATCCTCCTCAGCCCGCCACTTGCTCTCTTCAGCCCGTGATTCAGCCCGCCACCTCTCCTCTCGTTCATATTGTGCTTTTTTGCACTCTGACATTGACTGCCTCCACACATTCTGCTGTGCTCTGTCAGCGTGGGAGGACATCTGGAGCTCCGAGAACATATCATCCCGAGTCCGCCGTTTTCTCCTTCTAATCTTCACTAGCCTCTGTGAAGGAGAAACATTTGCAGCTGGTAGAGGAGAAGGGAGAGGTGGTTAAAAAAGATACATTTTAGAGAACAATGGGTACACTCTTTCACGTTAAATTTTGCTGTTCACATTACACAGCACATGTGCTTTCGTTACAAGGTCGCATTTTTCCTCTTATATTGAGGGCCTGCCGTTTTGGTGTGAGAGATCACTCACGCAGTGCCAGGCAACAGATTTCGGCTTGCAGGCAGCCATGGTAAGCCACAGTCTTTTGGCTTTTTTAACCTTCTTAACATGTGGGAATGGTTTCAAACAGTAGTGCCCTCATTTCCCATACCAAGCACCCATTGGGTTGGCCATTTAAAATGGGTTTGCAATGTAAAAGGAGGGGCTGCGGTTTCCGGGTTAACATGCAGCACAAACCCAACTACCCCCCCGCCCCACACACACCCAATTCTCTGGGATGATCACTTCACCCCTCCCCCCCACCGCGTGGCTAACAGCAGGGAACATTTCTGTTCAGCCGAGCAGGAACGGGCACCTCTGAATGTCCCCTTAATAAAATCACCCCATTTCAACCAGGTGACCGTGAATGATATCACTCTCCTGAGGATAACAAAGAGAGATAAGGAATGGATGTTGTCTGCATGCCAGCAAACACCGGGACCATACGCTGCCATGCTTTGTTATGCAATGATTCCAGACTACGTGCTACTGGCCTGGCATGGTAAAGTGTCCTACCATGGCGGACGGGATAAGGCAGCCCTCCCCAGAAACCTTTTGCAAAGGCTTTGGGAGTACATGAAGGAGAGCTTTCTGGAGATGTCCCTGGAGGATTTCCGCTCCATCCCCATACACGTTAACAGACTTTTCCAGTAGCTGTACCGGCCGCGATTGCCAGGGCAAATTAATCATTAATCATTAAACACGCTTGCTTTTAAACCATGTGTAATATTTACAAAGGTACACTCACCAGAGGTCCTTTGTGTGCCCTCAGGGTCTGGGAGCACGCCTTGGGTGAGTTCAGGGTTTACTGGTTCCAGGTCCAGGGTGATAAACATATCCTGGCTTTTGGGGAAATCGGTTTCTCCGCTTCCTTGCTGTGAGCTATCTTCATTGTCTTCATCATCATCTTCCTCGTACCCCGAACCCGCTTCCCTGTTGCGTGATTCTCCATTGATGGAGTCAAAGCATGTGGTTGGGGTAGTGGTGGCTGCACCCCCTAGCATGGCATGCAGCTCCGCGTAGAAGCGGCATGTTTGCGGCTCTGCCCCGGACCTTCCGTTTGCCTCTCTGGCTTTGTGGTAGGCTTGCCTTAGCTCCTTAATTTTCACGCGGCACTGCTGTGCGTCCCTGTTATGGCCTCTGTCCTTCATGGCCTTTGAGACTTTTTCTAATATTTTGCCATTTTGTTTACTGCTACGGAGTTCAGCTAGCACTGATTCATCTCCCCATATGGCGAGCAGATCCCGTACCTCCCGTTCTGTCCATGCTGGAGCTCTTTTGCGATCCTGGGACTCCATCATGGTTACCTGTGCTGATGAGCTCTGTGTGGTCACCTGTGTTCTCCATGCTGGGCAAACAGGAAATGAAATTC
Organism: Terrapene triunguis; assembly: GCF_002925995.2. NCBI lineage: Eukaryota > Metazoa > Chordata > Testudines > Emydidae > Terrapene > Terrapene triunguis. The sequence goes on from NW_020664584.1 coordinate 12,347,972, forward strand.
AAAAGTTCGTGGGGCTTTTCCTGTCTACCTGGTCAGTGCATCTGAGTTGAGAGTGCTGTCCAGAGCAGTCACAATGAAGCACTGTGGGATAGCTCCCGGAGGCCAATAACGTCGAATTCCGTCCACACTACCCCAAATCCGACCCGCAAAGGCCGATTTTAGCGCTAATCCCCTCATCGGAGGTGGAGTAAAGAAACCGGTTTAAAGGGCCCTTTAAGTCGAAAAAAAGGGCTTCGTTGTGTGGACGTGTCCAGGCTTAATTTGATTTAACGCTGCTAAATTCGACCTAAACTCGTAGTGTAGACCAGTCCTTAGGCACCTAAATCTTACTGACTTTCAGTGAGACATAGGCTCCTATGGACCAGATTTTCAAAGATATTTTGGTGCCTAAAGATACAGATAGGCTCCTAGTGGGATTTTGAGAAATGCCTAAGCATGTTAGGCACCTGACACCCATTGATTTGAATAGCTTTTGTAACAAGACACCTGCATTCCCTTCTGTAAAGTACACTATAAATCTATCCTCAGCTAACATAGCATTAAACCTGACCTTTAGAACACTTGAGTGGGAAAGTAGCCTATGGCAGTTCTATGTTTGGTTCCTCTGGACTATCATCCTAATAAGGAAACTTCATTGAAAAGTAGATGCAGTATCATCTTCCAAATGCTTAAAAATCTTAACTTCAAATACGTTCAGAATCTAAAACATGGCACTTTCAAACAGTGAAATAACTTTTTGTCTCATTCTTGTATAGGGAGACTCACTGCTCCCAAGATTCTCAAGATTTTCATTTATTTGAAAATGTCTCTAATGAAGGAGAATTTCTTAACGAGCTTGTGTTCTGGAACAGACCTTTTAAAGAGTATGTATATTTGTCAAGGCTGTTAGAAGGGAGAGGCAGGTATAAAATTATCAGTCTTCAGTTTTCATTAGTAAAGAACACCTGCATGTATCCCTGTCAAAATGCAGTGGATTTAAATCATTAACAGCTCTTAAGCTCAGAAAACTCATTGTCAGCTATAAGAACAGAAGCAGAAAAAGCAGGGGAAGGAGAGGTGTAAGAGGGAGGGAGGAATGTGGAAGAACAGGTGTTGAAGAGGGTGGGGAGAGGAAGGGTGGATTGGAAGGGGGAAGGAAGATGGGAAAGGGATGTAACTGATTGGAACACTCAATCAGAGGCTGTGTTATTCCCTTTACTTGTTTCGCTCTCTGCTAAGGAGGTACTGTGACATTCCCCAGGGTTGAATCTTGACTGTTGAACAGCAGTGTCCCCTTAATTCTCTAGTCTGGGGTGCCTTTTATACTGCTCTGCAGACCAGGAGTGTCAGAACAGCCACTCCTGGCCTGCTCACACAGACTTCAGTGTGCAAAATCACACCCAGCTGAATACATGAATGCTCTCCCAGCCATTCATGAATTATATGTAGGGTGACACCCGCATATTCCCAGTCCCAGCCTTGCACCCCAGAAATGCGCATCTTACACTGTTCAGTACACTCCTGGACACTGTAAGCTCATAGATAGGCCACTATTCCAAAACTTGGAATGATTATGCACCAGTTCTTCTTGTCTGAAGTAGAGGTTTCCCAAACACTTCAGTCAAACACACTAGTTTAGATAAAACAATAAATACGTTTATTGACTAGAGAAAGATAGATTTAAAGTGATAATAAGTGATAAGGCATAGAAGTCAGAATTGGTTACAAAAGAAATAAAAGGATAAAAACGCAAGCTAATTCCTAAACTTTAGCAAGACTAGTTGTTTTAAAAGCAAAATAGGTTGTCTCACCATACATTTCACAGGCTGCGTCTTCTTCCAGCCTGAAACCCCTCCCCTCTTGGTTTAGCGTCCTTAGATATTCATTGCTGTCATAAGCAGAGAGAAGGGAGGTCAAGAGAAGAGGTGGCTAGAGGCATTTTTCCCGGCTTCTTTTACTTCAACCCTTGTGTTCTGGAAAAATCCTTGCAGGGTCATGGGGGCAGGTAGTTCCATTGCGTACATGAGGTCCAAATTACCTTTCAGATGAATTGGTGAATCTTCGATTAAACAGGTAATCGCGTTTTAGCACCTACCCGGTGTGCCAGTGTTTCTTTTTCTTGGAGAAATTGGCTTATGGGTGTAACCCATTATTATAACATATTTCAGTAACAGTCATACAATAAAATACCATGGTGAACATGGGGTACAGGGAGTCACGGGTACTTTTTAAATTTACCTTCCTTTTCTGTTCAGGATTTCCCAAACATTCATGTCCTCCCTTGTGAAATAGTGCAGGCCACTGTTTCTTGAAAGAGAATAGAGCAAATACTTAAGCAATCAATTTGCAAACATCTAGCAGATAACAAGGTGATAAGTAACAGCATGGATTTGTCAAGAACAAATTGTGTCAAACCAACCTGATAGCTTTCTTTGACAGGGTAACAAGCTTTGTGGATAGAGGGGAAGCAGTAGATGTTGTAAAGCTTTCGATACTGTCTCGCATGACCTTCTCATAAACAAATTAGGGAAATGCAACCTAGATGGAGCTACTATAAGGTGAGTGCATAACTGGTTGAAAAACCATTCCCAGAGAGTAGTTATCAGTGGTTCACAGTCAAACTGGAAGGGCGTAACAAGTGGGTTCCCTCAGGGATCAGTTCTGGGTCCAGTTCTGTTCAATATCTTCAATGATTTAGATCAGCGATCGGCAAACTTTGGCATGCGGCTCGCCAGGGTAAGCACCCTGGCGGGCTGGGCTGGTTTGTTTAGGGGAAGCGGCGTGGGCCGAGGGATGTGCTGGCTGCCGCTTCCTGCCGCCCCCATTGGCTTGGAGCGGCGAACCATGGCCAGTGGGAGCCGCGATCGGCCGAACCTGCGGACGCGGCAGGTAAACAAACCGACCCCGGACCCTTGCGAGCCGCGTGCCAAAGATTGCCGATCCCTGATTTACATAATGGGATAGAGCATACACTTATAAAGTTTGCAGACGATACCAAGCTGGGAGGGGTTGCAAGTGCTTTGGAGGATAGGATTAAAATTCAAAATGATCTGGACAAACTGGAAAAATGGTCTGAAATAAATAGGATGAAATTCAGTAAGGACAAATGTAAAGTATTCCACTTAGGAAGGAACAACCAGTTGCACACATACAAAATGGGAAATGACTGCCTAGGAAGGAGTACTGCGGAAAGGGATCTAGGGGTCATAGTGGACCACAAGCTATATATGAGTCAACAGTGTAACGCTGTTGCAAAAAAGCGAACATCATTCCAGGATGTATTAGCAGGAGTGTTGTAAGCAAGACACGAGAAGTAATTCTTCCACTCTACTCCGCGCTGATTAGGCCTCAACTGGAGTATTGTGTCCAATTCTGGGTGCCACATTTCAGGAAAGATGTGGACAAATTGGAGAAAGTCCAAAGAAGCGCAACAAGAATGATTAAAGGCTCTAAAACATGACCTGTGAGGGAAGATTAAAAAAATTGGGTTTGTTTAGTCTGGAAAAGAGAAGTCTGAGAGGGGACATGATCAGTGTTCCCTCTAATTTTTTATGTCCATGTGCAGAATGTTTTGTTATGTGTACCAATATGGAGGTGATGTTTGGTGGGGGGGGGCTGCGGGGTTCGGAGTGTGGGAGGGGGCTCAGGGCTGGGGCAGAGGGTTGGGGTGCGGGGGGTGAGGGCTCTGGCTAGGGGTGTGGGCTCGGGTGGGTCTGGAGATGAGGGGACTGGGGTACAGGAGGGGGCTCAGGGATAGGGCAGAGGGTTGGGGTATGGGCAGATTAGGGCTTTTGCTGGGGGTGTGAGCTCTAGGGTGGGGTCAGGGATGAGGGGTTTGGGGTGCAGTCTGCCCTGGGGGCCGGGGGAGAGGTGCCTTTCCATGGCAGTGTTGGCTGGGCTGGGCCAGGCGAGGCCAGGGGAGAGGCACCTCTCCCGGGATGCGGAAGTTCTGGCGGGGCTGGGCCGGGGGAGGGGCTCCTTTCCCTGGCAGCTCCAGCAGGGCTGGGCTGGGCCGGGGTGGGGGGGCGCCTTTCCCCACCTGCTGCATGGCCACGCAGCTTAGAGGGAACTTAGGACATGATAACAGTTTTCAAGTACATAAAAGGTTGTTACAAGGAGAAGAGAGAAAAAATTGTCCTTCTTAACCGCTGAGGACAGGACAAGAAGCAATGGGCTTAAATTGCAGCAAGGGAGATTTAGGTTGGACATTAGGAAAAACTTCCTAACTGTCAGGGTAGCTAAACACTGGAATAAATTGCTGAGGGAGATTGTGGAATCTCCATCATTGGAGATTTTTAAGAGCAGGTTAGACAAGCACCTGCCAAGGATGATCTAGATAATACTTAGTCCTGCCATGAGTGCAGGGGACTGGACTAGATGACCTCTCGAGGTCCCTTCCAGTCCTATGATTCTATGATTCTTCTCACTAAGGCCATGCCTTGACTAGAGATTGTTGTCATGTTATAACTCAGTTGTGCCCTCGAGTACACAAAAGACTCCAAAAGGATGGAGGATGTGCTTCAAATCTTGCTATGTAGCGTATGGCCCCCACTAGACTTCAACTCAACTGTCACTGTAGGCATAGACTATACTAAACAAGTGAGATCAGTCCTCTGCTGGCTGTTTCATGCTGCCCTCTCTGGCCAGGTAATTAAACTCTACTGCTGCGGGGTCAACCCGGTCAGAAGTCACCTAACAGTTTAAAATTCCCAGTGCAAATGCATGGCTCCTATTTGTGACCAGCTGCTCATGGTGAACATCTTTCTTTAATGAACCCATTCATGCTTCCTGATATTTATCCCTAGACCCCAGCCAAGGTGCTGCCCGCACGCTTCCTCCTGCTGAGCCCAAGATGTCAGTGCTCTGGTTAGCTTTGGACCGAGGCATATGCAATGTGGGACCCCCATGACTCAAAACAGGAATCATCAGGTCTACAGGATTTTGGGGCAACTCACATAGCTGGTAATTCAATGGATAGGGGACCAGTGCCATGAAAAACTATGGCTATGAAGGTGGCCTCCTGGAAGATCAAGGATTGTAGCAACAGGTCCAGGTGGGCACCTAGACACATTCCTTTTCTGAGGAATTGGAGAGAATTATGACAAACCCAGACTGTATGATGGATACAGAGAATGGCACCTGGCAGGGTTCTGAGAAGGGAGGAGATGGCTTATCTGCAGACCCAACTCTCTGATTCCAGGGAGATTCAAACCCAGCCCTCTGTCCTCCAAGAGACCTATGATTCCTAGATTCCAAGGTCAGAAGGGGCCATTTTGAACATATAGTCTGACCTCCTGGCATCTGAATAACTCCTTCCTGAGTCTCATGACCTGTCTGGAGACACACAGGCCATCCCACGCCAGATGACAGATCAAGGAGGCGGCATTGGAGGAGATACCATCGCAGCCTGGTAAGGGATTGTATTTTTTATTTACTTTGTGTGTGGGTAAAAACCTTCGTGGTGTTACAAAGGCTGCCATTGCTGTTGTTGAAAGGCCTGTACATGTGGGAAGTACCCAGCTCTTCCAAACGTCCCCTTCTCCTCCATCTTGGAAAGCTGGGGGCAAGGGGAATTCAGAGGTTAACTGCATAAGTGCAAGTTACTAAGATGATCAGCTAACAACTCCAGCTGTATGGGTACTGTCACGCAAGCAGCAGACAGTCTAGCATTTTTCAAACTTGTAAAAGCAGCAAATCAAAGCACGCAATTTCATGAAGGTAGTCAGTAAAAGTCATTTTAATCAGATACACATAACTTAACTGGTAGTGCACTTGTATCTTGTGCATCTTGGGTAAGAAGTAAATGAAAACTTGTGGTTTCAAAAGAGTTTAAAAGTGGCCTGTAGCTAAACCAATTCATTTGCACATAACAGAGCATGCAGTTAGATGAGCAACCCTTCATTCAGGCCAAGGTGGACACACTGATATTGGCCGTGGAAAGTATCAAAAATATTCTCCTATAGTAGGCTGTTAATTTTAGAGCTAATTTTTTACTCATTGTTCTGGGTCAATATCTGAGGGTGTTTAATGCAGCCAATATTCTGATCAGTTTTTAATAACTTTCAGCCCTCCTTCCTTGATAGCAGAAATGCCCTCTCCACATATCAATCAAGTCGCCTGTACCCCAGTTCTGCTGCATAGTCAGTGGGCTTTTGATTCTAGTGTCTGCAGCAAGTCAATATTATCCAGAGTCAGGACTTCCTGAAATGTATAGGAATTAGGGCTGTCAAGCGATTTAAAAAATTAATCACGATTTATCACACTGTTAATAGAATACCATTTAAATATTTTTGGATGTTTTCTACATTTTCAAATATATTGATTTCAATTACAACACAGAATACAAAGTGTACAGTGCTAACTTTATATTACTATTTTTATTACAAATATTTGTACTCTAAAAAACAAAAGAAATAGTATTTTTCAATTCATGTCATACAGGTACTGTAATGCAATCTATTTATCATTAAGGTTGAACTTACAAATGTAGAATTGTGTACAAAAATATAACTGCATTCAAAAATAAAACAATGCAAAACTTTTTTAGAGCCTACAAGTCCATTCAGTCCTACTTCTTGTTCAGCCAGTCACTCAGACAAAAAAGTTTGTTTACATTTGAAGGCAATAATGCTGCCCACTTCTGATTTACAATGTCACCTGAAAGTGAGAACAGGCATTTGCCTGGCACTGTTGTAGCCAGTGTCGCAAGATATTTACTTGCGCTAAAGAGTCATATTCAAAGATCCAGATGTGCTAAAGATTCATATGTCCCTTCATGCTTCAACCACCATTCCAGAGGACATGTGTCCATGCTCATGACGGGTTCTGCTTGATAATGATCCAAAGCAGAGTGGACTGACGCACGTTCATTTTCATCATCTGAGTCAGTTGCCATCAGCAGAAGGTTGATTTTCTTTTTTGGTGATTCGGGTTCTGTAGTTTCCGCATCAGATTGTGCTCTTTTTCAGTCTTCTGAAAGCATGCTCCACAACCTCGTCCCTCTCGGATTTTGGAAGGCACTTCAGATTCTTAAACCTTGGGTCGAGTGCTGTAGTTATCTTTAGAAATCTCACATTGGTACCTTTGCGTTTTGTCAAATCTGCAGTGAAAGTGTTCCTAAAACGAACAACATGGTGCTGGGTCATCATCCAAGACTGCTATAATATGAAATAGGTGGCAGAATGCGGGTTAAACAGAGCAGGAGACATACTATTCTCCCCCAAGGAGTTCAGTCAAAATTTCATTAACGCATTATTTTTTTAACGAGCGTCATCAGCATGGAAGCATGTCATCTGGAATGGTGGCCGAAGCATGAAGGGGCATACGAATGTTTAGCATATCTGGCCCGTAAATACCTTTCAATGCCGGCTACAAAATTGCCTGTTCTCACTTTCAGGTGACATTGTAAATAAGAAGCCGGCATCATTATCTCCCGTAAATGTAAACAAACTTGTTTTTCTTATTGATTGGTTGAACAAGAAGTAGGACTGAATGCACTTGTAGGCTCTAAAGTTTTACATTGTTTTGTTTTTGAGTGCAGTTATGTAACAAAAAATATCTACATTTGTAAGTTGCACTTTCACGATAAAGAGATTGCACTACATTACTTGTATGAGGTGAATTGAAAACTACTATTTCTTTTGTTTATCATTTTTACAGTGCAAATATTTGTAATAAAAATAGTAATATAAAGTGAGCACTGTACACTTTGTATTCTGTGTTGTAATTGAAATCAATATATTTGAAAACGTAGAAAAACATCCAAAAATATTTAATAAATTTCAATTGGTATTCTATTGTTTAACAGCGATTAAAACTGCGATTAATCGTGATTAATTTTTTGAGTTAATCGCGTGAGTTAACTGCGATTAATCGACAGCCCTAATAGGAATTATCAGTATCTTAGATCCTGTCTGCACAGGTGACAACATTGTTCCCTTGGCCCTTTTTGATGATGAATAATATCTGAATGTGAAGTATCACTTTCAAAAAGTTCAGCTTTCAAGCACTATTAGTCATTTATGAGAGAAAGAGTTACCAGGGTGTATGCTGCTTTTCTTGCTGCACATGGGAGAAAGTTGGACTGGGAATCTGTGTGCAAAGGTTCCCATAGATACTAACAGCACACTTAATTTTTTATCCTCCTACAGGCCCTTCCACTTTCACCGCTGCTGGGCTAGAAGACCCGTGACAGCAATGGAGGGGCCACAGAACTCTGACGCAAGGAAGGGAAGATAAGGGAGGATATGCATCAGGTCCTACAGATTAACACTAGCCAGAGATCTGACCACTCGTTCAGATATCAGTCTACACTGGAAGAGGAGGACCAACACTATGACTGTGAGACTAGTGCTGAGTTATCTGCAACATGATAAAGAGATGGAAAGGGAAGGCAGGGAATTCCAGAGATAAATGTTTGAGAGATTTTTTTGAGGTGACTGGAGAGAGATTCTCAAGCAAGTCTGCTGTCCCTGTCTATGTCCTGTGCAAGCTATGCCTGCTCCCTCATGTCTGCACTACCACATACTCCAGAATTTGAAGAACTCAACCATTTGGGGAGAGAAAGAAGCAACTGTTACCCTATATACTACACTTCTGTGCAGAGGAAAGGGAAAGAAAAACACTATGCAACTGCGATGAATTTCCATTACCTTTAAAGAATCTGATGTTCCTTATGGGTGAAAAAGAATGCATTTATAATTGAGGGGATATGCAGTGTTTATACTAAGTTGTTCTATAAGCTAATGCATTTGGATTACACTGGTAGTACTGCACTGTTTGATTATGTGAGTTGAAAAGAGTGGATGCCTTTTGAAAAGTTCTGTACAGTTCCATGGTTTCACAACCTTCTCTGCGTTGTGCTGTTTTGCTCTAAAGTTTGTGTTTTTAATAAGGTTTATGTTCAAACCAGAACTCAGTGTGATACTCACCCTTGTAAATACATTGATAATAAAGCAAATAATTCAATTAAAAATCCCCTGTCGATTCCTCATGTAAGTTAAGCATGGCAGCATAGAGGACATTTCTTACACGGTGGGCAGAAGTGTTCCCCGCTTGAATTTGAAGAGGTCTGGCTTCTGAAAGACAGAGACTAGTGGTTCCACTTCAGCACTCAATTCAGGTCTGAAAATTTTACTTTTGTTTATATTATTATTTAAAAGCCAGAAGGGACCATTATGATCATCTAGCCCGATGTCCTGCATAGCACAGGCTAGGGAATTTCACCCATAGATTCCTGCATCAAGTCCAGTAACTTGTAGTTGAGCTAGATCAGATTTTTTAGAAAGATACCTTGAGTTATACTCCAACTAACAGAGAATCCACTACATTCCTAGGTAAGTTGTTTCAATGGTTAGTTACTCTCCCTGTTAAAATGTGTGCCTTATTTCTAGGCTGGGTTTATCTAGCTTCATCTTCCAATCATAGCAATCACATTCTCCACAGAACAGACACTCTGAGTAAGTAGTCATCTCCAGTGGCCTTTCAGCCTTTCAAAGGCACTCTCCAGTACCATTCTACGTCTGCTGAGGGTATAGCTAATCCTTCTTCTCCCAGGCAGCCTCACATCTGAGTTAGGCCCTCAAAAGCCAGTGGTCATGCTGGGTCCCCCAGAACGGCCATATGCCCATAAACTCCATTGATGTCCATATTACTTTGTGAGAACAGGGTCCTGGATTGTCCAAGCTGGAAGTGTGGACCTCCTGAGCACGCTCACATTGTGCACTTTGCCAGTGCATTCTGTGCATAAGTACATCAGTCTCCCACAGTAGTCAACCAAAGCCTGCATCACGAGGGAGTAGTAGCCCTCAAAGCTGATATACTCCCCTGTGCCCAGGGGAGAGCATAATATGGGGTTGTGAGTGAGTTCAAGGACCCTTGATGCTGACATCCCTTGTGAATTTCAGGGATTTTGCCCACCTTCAGAACTCCAAGCTGCAACACAGCACTTGATGGCCTCACAAAATTCTACCATCAGGAAGCCCATGATGGATCTTCTGAGCCTGAATGGGTTCCCAACAACCTGTAAAATCAGTGATAGCTTCCAAAGTGCAATCGCCACACACTTATCAATAGGTATTGGTGTTGTGGTGCTCCTGACAGATTTCATGAAGCGTGGTTTTCCTCGTCCACTGCTGATCATCCCACATCTGAGGGAAAATGTAGTCACACCCCTCTGTACTTATGGGTTTGCACCAGTGAGTGCTTCATCTGTTAAGAACCCACTCATCCAGTCTCAGAACTGTATCATGTGTATCATATCCTCCTACTGAGTGCCCCACAGGCAGAGTCTCTCCTAGTACTGACAGTACCACTGCCATTGTTTCCTCTTAGCTCCTTCTATAGCTCCTAATATCCAATATCAATTCTCTAAAAATCCACTCTTTGGGATGTGAGACATCTATGCTGGAACAGAAGATCAAGAAGTATTTCACAAAAGAAGCGGATAAGTGTAGAAACATGTAGCAGTTTATATACTTTCTACACAGAGAAGCAACTTCTGGAACTTGGAGTAAATCTGAGGGGCTGACCTGTACTTCCATAATTCCCTGTGCACATGTGTTCTCCCAGAATGCTGTTTGCAGTGACCCCAAAAACATTGCTGCTCACATGACTGAGTGCATCAGTAGTGTGGATGCAAGGGGTTTCAGCATGTCCACTGAACACAAATGGGGACTGATCCTCATCTCCACAAAGGCCCAGTCCACACATAAAAGCTGCACTGATTAAGAATGTCTCCTTATTTCCATGAGAGCTGGTGTATGTCCACACACACACTTGTCTGTTTCCCATCAGTATATCTGTGTAGTTAAATCAATATATTTACTCCATTTTTTAAGTGGCAAACTCTATTTTGGTTGGTATTAAATTGAAATATGGCAATATATATATATATATATAACAAAACCAGTGTGAAGCGTCTTCCCACTGCTATCCAACTCTGCACCGGTCATCACAGAACTCACTTGACTGTTTATTTTCTGCACTCTACTGCTGATGACTCAGTATGCCCAGAAGTCCCGCCTCAGTCTAATATTGTTTTTACATTGAACCATCATGAAACCAACATGTATCTGTCTGGCACTATGATAAGATAAAAATCTTTTCTGTGACTCTCTCAATAATTTAAATTTCATGGGAAGGGAAAATTAGTGAGAAATTTCTGGAGGCACAACAGCATGTTCCAATATATAAGAACAATGGACATGCAAATCAAAAGTCAATGACCTTGACTGGAGTGGCATGTTTGGGGGGGTGGAGCTCCAGATGGTCTGTGAAATGCTGGACATGGAGACAGGAAGGTGGGGGAACCTCCCAGAGGTGATTAGGGGACAGTAGTCCTTGTATGCCTCCAGGCAGTGCTGCTAATAAAATGGTCCTTATAGAAATGTTTAAATAATGTCAAATTCAGGGTCAGGTGGAGAATTTGATACACAGGCCAGGTGAAGGTAAGGGAAGATCTTTGGACACAGCAGGGGAAAATGAAAGAAGGAATTTTTGAAGCTGTTCCATGCTGTATAAAATACCTAAAAGAGTCATTGGGCCAGAGAGAGAGAGAATGACTCTGTGGCCTGGTGGTTAGGGAACCCACCTGGGAGGTCCAGTTCTCCAGCTCCAATCATTCTTTAATTTCATTATCCAAAGTGGAACAGCTTGAACAAGGGAGACTGAGGGCAATTCACATCAGTGTTTTCCATAGCTCAGTGGTTAGAGCACTCTCCTTACAGATGGGAAACTGTTCAAATTCTTTCTTCCATCAGGCAGAGGGGGGAATTGAACCACATCCCAAGTGAGTGCTCTAACTGCAGGGCTAAAAGTTACAACATGGCTGGTACCACCACCACTTCCTTCTCCAGCTGTTGGTATGGAGCTAGCTGTTCACCTAACTCATTCTTATGAGAAGTGGCTTAAGCTGCCTGACTCTAGGAGACCGGCTCCCATTTGTGAATCGCTAGCACATGTAGCTGCCTCCCTGCAGCCCATACTTAGGAGCCTATCTCCGTGAGAGGAGTGGGGGTTAGCACACACCCCTCTTGTCAGTATCTCCCACTGGCCAGTTTAGGTGGCTCCCTGCCAACCATGCTGGCTGTTGTGAATTGCATTCTCAAGCACCTATCTCTCCCCATTCATTGTACAGGGACCCTAGGCACCTGACTCAGGCTTTGTGAATCACAGAGGTGTTCTAAGTGCCTAAAAGCTAGGCACTGCAATGCTCTGCATCACAACGCCTAAGCACCACTGTGAATCCAGGACCAAGTTTCTGTGTTTAAAATTCCATGCACTAAACCCTCATTTGTTTGTTTTTTTAAAGTCTCTTGCCAAAACGTATTGCACATTGTAATTGTCTCTAATAGCTTAAATCAGTGAAGAGTTGTTAGTTACTCTGACAGTTTCTTCCCACTCCCACACCTGTGTAAGGATCAGGCAGAATCTCACCCTAAATTAGAAGTCCAGGTTCATTTTTTCAAAAGAAGCTGAGACCTGAAGGTGGCTGCTGGATCACAAGCTGCTGTGAACAGGCAGCCAGACTCACAGGCCACAGGAGGAGAAGGATGGAGGGCCAGATGCTTGGCTCTGCTGAGTCTGCATTGTGCCATTCTGGGGTATAAAACTAATTTAAATCAAGCTCAGATGGCCAGCCGAGGATTTCTCTGGTGTGGAGGAGTCCCTAGGTGGCACAGAGCTGATGTAGCAGCTCCTGTGTTACACTCCTCCCAATCCCCAGTGCAGATTGTGACCAGATGATACTATATGTGGCGAATCCCTGGATGCCAGAATGGCCCCTGTGGGCCAGTGGATGTTGGCATTAGGTGGAACAACCTTCAGGCTGCTCTTCCTCTTGATGGAACCAGGGTTGTTGCAAACCAACTACAGGAGCTGCAAAGGTGACTTACTGCTACCTTCTTTCCACTCAACCCTGGACTCATGCTGAACACTGCTCAGCTAATCTGGAGGATCTACTCTAGAGTCTAAACCCAGGAAATCTTAAAAAGAAGAGGTTTTAAAATCATTAATAACAGTAAATATGGCCACATTTTTAAAAGAAAAAGTGCCAAATTCTCTGCTGCTGTAAATTGATGCAATTCCATTGAAGTCAATGGGAATGCATGGGCGGGGGGAGGGGGGGAGGAGGAAGTGAGTGAAGGCACAAAAGCTTTATGCATGAATTAATCCTGATTTCTAAGTATATATTGTTATTCATAAGTATGCATGAATAGTTTAAATAAACATATTTTAATCTATTGGTTATTTGTGAACTGTTGACAGACTATTTAATGTTCATGCTGTGGGTTTGGATGCTTAAATTATGTAGTATTGTTCCTGCTCCATGACTTGAAGTTTTTATAAACAGTAATGAATGAAGAACAACAAAGTGGCATTTTATCATGAAATGTTCAGAATTTGCAGTTATTTTTACAGATACCGGGCAGTCATCCAAATGCTTGTGAAAAATGAATAACAACCTCACAAATCATAATGAGCCAAATTCAGAGCTTTTCTTCACAACATTTGCAAATCATAGACTCATAGGCTTTAAGGCCAGAAGGCACCATCATGATCCAGTCTGACCTCCTGCACATTGCAGGCCACAGAGCATCACCCACCCACTCCCGTAATAGACCCATAACCTCTTGCTCAGTGCATGCCAGCAAATGACCCGTGCCCCATGCTGCAGATGAAGGCAAATAAACTCCAGGGTCTCCGCTAGTCTGACCTGAAGAACAATTCCTTCACGATCACAAATATGGCAGTCACTTAGACCGTAAGCATGAGACAGCTGTCTTGTCTCCCATCTGCAGCTCTTGGAGATATTTGCTTCTAGCCGCGGATGGGCCACATGCCATTTTAGGCACCATCAAGCACAGTTTTGAAACAAATTATGTTTTTTGCCCCCACTACTCCCCTTGCAAGGCTGTTCCAGAACTTCACTCCTCTGATGGTTAGAAACCTTCATCTAATTTCACACCTAAACTTGTTGATGGCCAGTCTAGATCCATTTGTTCTTGTGCCTTTAATGTAAATAACTCCTCCCTCCCTAATGTTTATCCCTCTGATGTATTTATAGAGAACAATCATATCTTCCCTCAGCTTTTCTTATGTTAGGCTAAACAAGCCAAGCTCCTTAAGTCTCTTCTCATAAGGTAGGTTCCTCATTCCTCTGATCATCCTAATAGCCCTTCTCTGCACCTGTTCCAGTTTGAATTCATCTTTCTTAAACATGGGAGACCAGAATTGCACACACTGTTGCAGATGAGGTCTCACCAGTGCCTTGTATAATGGTAATAACACTCTCCTATTGTTACTGTGTCTCAGTGGGTCACAATCGAGAATACCAAATTCAGGACAAGCTGCTGAGAAATAGGGCAGACACACCCCAAAACTGGTGGTTATTCTTCCATAAGGTACACCAATCCAGGAACAAAAGTAAAGTTCTGTCTCACCACACTGGCTAACAAAAAGTCAGAAATGCAGCCTCTTTGGGTATTCCAGCCCTGGATTCAACACCTGGAAACTAGACTTGATGATGAGTGGTTATTTAAAACTAATTTAGTCAAACAAAGGGTTTTTCTGATCCCAAAGGACCAGCCACCTACCAAGGTCAATATATAACTCAGATCTTACCAATAATCACTCTGTTTCCAATCCTTTAGTATCTAATATCTAAAGGTTTATTTATAAAAAGAAAGGAAAAAAGGTGAGAGTTAAAATTGATTAAAGGAATCAAATACATACAATAATTGCAAAGTTCTTGGATCAGACTTGAAGCAGTGATGGAATAAACTGCTGGCTTGTTAAGTCTCTGGTTGCTCCAAAATCACTGTAAGGTCCTCAGTCCCTTGGTTAGAATGCTCCCATCAGTATAAGTTCATAGTCCAGAGGTTTGAGCAGGAAAGAGGCAAAATGGAGATGTTTCCAGGACCTTGTATAGCTTCGGCTATGTGGAGGGAAACTCATTGCCTCAGTTTGTGGATGGAGTTTAGAGTCACACGAGCAAGTCACATGCCCTTGTGTGCTTTGATGAGTCATAGCAGAGGCCACTACCCATACTCTAGTTAGAATGTTCACATGAACGTCCATCAGGTGTGGATAGGCTTCTTCCATGGTCCATTGTGTTCATTGATGAGCCATCAACTTGAATACTCCATTCACAATGTGCTGGCGAGACTGGATACAAATTATTCTGGGGGTGCTATCACAGGAGCAAACACATTTGAAATACAGGTACATAGTCAATATTCATAAGTTCAGATACAAAAATGATACATGCATGCAAATAGGATAATCATATTCAGCAAACCATAACTTTTCCATTGACACCTTACTTGACACACTTTGTACAAGATTTGTTGTGATTATATAGCAGTGGTAGCAACAATGATCTACATGGTCATATTTTAATCATATAATGTAACACCTATCTCTACTAGAAATACCACGCCTGATGCAGTAAATATATTGATGCATCCTAGGATTGCATTAGCCCTTTTCATGGCCACATCACATTAGCAGCTCATAGTCATCCTGTGATCAACCAATACACACAGGTTCTTCTCCTCCTCTGTCACTTCCAGGTGGTAAGTCGCCAGTTTATTGCAAAAATTATTGTTGTTAGTCCCTAAGTGCATAACCTTGCACTTTACACTATTAAATTTCTTCCCATTTCTATTACTCCAGTTTTCAAGGTCGTCCAGATCTTCTATGATATTCTGGTCCTCTGTATTGGCAATACCTCCCAACTTTGTGCCATCTGCAAATTTTATTAGCCTCTCCCACTTTTTGTACCAGGGTCATTAATGAAAATGTTAAATAAGATTGGTCCCAAGATCGATCCCTGAGGAACTCCACTAGTAACCTCCCTCCAGCCTGACAGTTCACCTTTCAGCATGACCCATTGTACTCTCCCCTTTAACCAGTTCCTTCCCCAACTTTTGATTTCTCTCCAGTGTAACTAATAATTTCCATGTGTAAGTGTATCAAATGCCTTATTGAAATCCAGGGTTCGACCCCCAAGTTTATGGATACATTAAAAATCCTTGCTATAGGGCTTGCAATTTCATGTGCCATTTCCTTTAATATTCTTGGATGGAGAGTATCCAGGCCCCTCAGTTTGGACCCATTAAACTGTCTGAGTCTGGCTTGTGGTAATTTCTGTTTCCATATCCTTGTTCCCATTAGCCACCTTGCCATTGTCCCCAAGCTCCTCATTACTCTTATTAAAAATTGAGGCAAAGTGTTCATTTAGGTGTTGGGCCATGCCTAGATTATCTTTAATCTCCTCTCCATCTTCACTGCTTAGAGATCCCACTTCTTCTTAGAATCATAGAATATTAGGGTTGGAAGAGATCTCAGGAGGTCATCTAGTCCAATCCCCTGCTCAAAGCAGGACCAACACCAACTAAATCATCCCAGCCAAAGCTTTGTCAAGCCAGGCCTTATAAACCTCTGAGGATGGAGATTCCACCACCTCCCTAGGTAACCTATTCCAGTGCTTCACCACCCTCCTAGTGAAATAGTGTTTCCTAATATCCAACCTAGACCTCCCCCACTGCAACTTGAGACCATTGCTCCTTGTTCTGTCATCTGCCACCACTGAGAACAGCTGAGCTCCATCCTCTTTGGAACCTCCCTTCAGGTAGTTGAAGACTGCTTTCAAATCCCTCCTCACTCTTCTCCTCAGCAGACTAAATAACCCCAATTCCCTCAGCCTCTCCTCGTAAGTCATGTGCCCCAGCCCCCTAATCATTTTTGTTGCCCTCCACAGGACTCTCTCCGATTTGTCCACATCCCTTCTGTAGTGGGGGGCCCAAAACTGGACACAATACTCAGATATGGCCTCACCAGTTCCAAATAGAGGGGAATAATCACGTCCCTCAATCTGCTGACAATGCTCCTACTAATACAGCCCAATATGCCGCTGGCCTTCTTGGCACTGTTGACTCATATCCAGCTTCTCGTCCACTGTAATCCCCAGGTCCTTTTCTGCAGAACTGCTGCTTAGCCAGTCGGTCCCCAGCCTGCAGCGGTGCATGGGATTCTTCCTTCCTAAGTGCAAGACTCTGCACTTGTCCTTGTTGAACCTCATCAGATTTCTTTTGGCCCAATCCTCCAATTTGTCTAGGTCACTCTGGACCCTATCCCTACCCTCCAGCATATCTACCTCTCCCCCCAGCTTAGTGTTATCTGTGAACTTGCTGAGGGTGCAGTTAATCCCATCATCCAGATAATTGATTCTTGCCTTGTTTTATTTTTATTTATATGGCTAAAGAACCTTTTACTGTTGGTTTTAATTTTCTTTGCAAGGTCCAACTGTGCTTGGCTTTTTGGCAGTTCTCACTTTTTCTCTATACTTTCTGACCTCCAACGGGTAGCTTTCCTTGCTGATCCATCTCTTCTTCCATTCCTTGTAGGCTTTCTGCTTTCTCTTAATCACCTGCGTGAGATGTTTACTCATCCAGTTTAGTCTGCATCGCTTCCCTGTGAATTTTTTCCCCTTGCTTGTAAAGCAGACTTCAGATAGGTTCTGCAACTTTGTCTTAAATTAACTCCAAGCCTCCTCCACATTCAAATCCTTGAGTTCTTCAGTCCAGTCCACTTCCATAATTAATTGTCCTAATTTTTAAAGGTAACTCTTTTGAAATCAAGGACCCCAGTTGCAGATCTTTTTTTGTTGATCCTTCCAGTTAGTTTAAACTGAATTAACTCATGATCACTTAAAGCAAGGTTGTCTCCTGCAACCAATTTTTCTATGTGGTCCTCGCTACTTACCAGTATTAAATCTAAAATGGCATCCTTGGTCATACATAGGCACTGACTTTTGTTTTTTTCTGGTGGGTGCTTTTGAAGAGGTGTGTGTGTTGAGGGGAGGCTCTTTTCAGCATATTTATACACTTCTTTCATATTCTAGTTATTGAATGTGTCTAGCATTTGTATCTTTACTATTTTAATAATGATTAAATTGTTATGAACAACATAATTACATTATCATGAATTGCAGTATATTTAAATCATTGCAATCACCTACAAGCTCTCTTCTCTAACGTCCCAGTTTAAAGACGTTATGTCTCACTGTAGCTTTCTGGATGAAACTGTCAGCAATCTTCTTTACACCTAGTTCCCTGGTGTTGTCTTGATGCACATTAAGGACAGCGTCTGTCCCATTTATGACTGGAGATAATTTTTAAGTCTTCTGAAGCTGGAGAATGAGTTCAGGATGATACAGGCACAGTGAGGATTCTTATAAATTTGCAGTACTCTGGAAACAGTGCTTCCAGAGTACTGCAAATGACTCCAAAATCTCTTTCTTGATGGGTAACAGCTAATGTAGACACCATCATTTTGTATGTATTCTTGGGATTATCTTTTGCCATGTGCATTACTTTGCATTTAACATTAAATTTCATCTGCCATTTTGTTGCCAAGTCACCCAGTTTTGTGAGATCCCTTTGTAACTCTTTGCAGTCTGTTTTGGATTTAACGATCTTGAGTAATTTTGTATCATCTGCAAACTTTGCCACCTTACTGTTTACCCCTTTTTGCAGATCATTTATGAATACCTTGAACAGCACTGGTCCCAGTACAAGCCCCTGGGGGACACCACTATTTACTTCTTTCCATTCTGAAAATGGACCATTTATTCCTATCCTTTGTTTCCTATCTTTTAACTGGAGTGCCTGGGAATGCTTTCAGTATCATCTAAAGATCCTTAATTTAATTTAATGACAAGCCTTTTGTTATCTTAATCACCCTGCCTCTGTTTATAAGCACACTCCCTGCCCCAAGGACAGAAGTTGTTAGCAGCACAGAACTCATCATATTCTACACTCAAGCTCTGGCTCCTGGGTGCTGAGCACCCACTATTTTTTTTCCGTGATTGCTTGAGCCCCGGAGCACCCCTGGAGTCGGTGCCTATGTCCCCACTTGTTGGTTCAATGACTGGTGAAGAAATCTGTCAGCTATCACATCCAGGAATATCCAGGCCCTATCATTATTAGTAGCACTGGCCCTCCAGTCTGTATCTGGGAAATTAAAGTATCCCATAATCACATAATTCCCTGTAATATTTATTTCATTAGAAATATTCAAAAGGTCTCTATCCATATCCAAATTGTATCCTGGGGTCTGTAGCAGACCCCAAATGCTGTCCCAGTGGAGCATTCGCTACCTTTCTTCCCCAAAGTGATTTTGACCTGAATGGATTCTGTTTTATTCATTCAATCACTTCTAATTTCTTCACAGTCTACCTTGTCATTAATATACAATACAACTTCACACCTTTACCTTTATTTCTGTCTTTCCTGAATAGCACATACCATTCAATACCTGTACTTCAGTCATGACTACTAGTCCACCATGTTTCTGTTATCCCTATAATATCTGGTTTCACTTCCTGCACCAATAGTGCTAGTTCCTCTATTTTATTACCCAGGCTCCTTGCATTGATGTACAGACTTTGTAGTTGTTTTTGCTTGTCTTCGCTCAGATTCCTTGCCTGATTAGGTAGTTATCTACTGCCAGTATCGCCTACCTGACTGTTACTGTCATTGGTATTGGCACTGTCTTTCCTCTTCTTGTTCACTTTCCTACCCTCTTTGTACTTTTAAGCTCATAACATTTCCCAGAATTTACATTAGCCAAGTCTTCTCCCTAGAGACATTACATACAAGATAAATTCATGGAGGATAGGTCCATCAATGGCTATTAGCAGGATGGGCAGGGATGGTGTCCCTAGCCTCTGTTTGCCAGAAGCTGTGAATGGGCAACAGGGGATGGATCACTTGCTAATTACCTGTTCTGTTTATTCCCTCTGGGGCACCTGGCATTGGCCACTGTCGGAAGACAGGCTACTGGGCTAGATGGGCTTTTGGTCTGACCCAGTATGGCCGCTCTTATGTTCTCTTAATACATACACATTTGCATTTTTAATACAATGAACACCTAAAAACCTGACACTTAATTCAATAAGGTTTAACTTAATAAGCTTTGCAAGACAGAGAATACTAGTGTAATGACCATTACTGGATACTGTGTCCAGGTTTTGTATACACATTTTTAGAAGGATGTTTAAAAGTTGGAGATGGTTCAAAGAAGAGTCACAAGAATGACCAGAGGTCTGGAAAACCTGCCTTGCAGTTAGAGACTTCCTCAGGCTCCTTGGAAAATCCCAGCCTGAATCTATTTAGTTTATCAAAGTGAAGGTTGAGACAACTTTTCTCATTGACAGTCTCTCAGATACTTTCTCCCTGCAGAGGAACTGTTACCCCTTTTCATCCAAGCAGCTAGTCAAAGTTCGGGCCCTGCAGGTTGTTTCCACTAGGAAGAGAAATTGATGAGACGGATATTTCTTTGATCTAAAGATCCTGGCCTTGTTCACACAGATACAGCCTCTCCCAGCAGAAGTAAATTCACGTTAGTATTTAGACAATACATTCCTGAGCTGTTTCACTTATCCCTTTGTTTTGGGTGGTAACCTGTGCTTAACTTAGGGTTGCCAGATGTCTGGTTTTCGACCGGAACACCCAGTCCAAAAGGGACCATGGAGGCTCCGGTCGGGATATTAAAAGTCCGGTCAGCGGTGCAGTGGGGGCCCAGGGCTAAGCCAGGCCCCCTGCCTGCCCTAGTTCTGCATGGCTCCCGGAAGCGGCTGCCAGGTCCCTGCAGCCCCTAGATGCATGGGCGGCCAGGGAGGCTCCGCATGCTGCCCCCGTCCCGAGGGTCAGCTCCGCAGCTCCCATTGGCCGGGAACCGCAACCAATGGGAGCTGCGGGGGTAGCACCTGTGGGCCCATGGGCAGCGCGCAGAGCCTCCCTAGCCACCCATGTGCCTAAGGGCTGCAGGGACCTGGTGGCCACTGCCTGGGAGCTGCAGTAGGCGCCGCCATGAACCTGCACCCTGAACCCTCTCCCACACCCCAACCCCCTGCCCCAGCCTGGAGCCCCCTCCCACACCCAAACTCCCTCCCTGGACCTGCACCCCCCATCACCCCAACCCCCTCATGAACCCCACCCCACAGCCCGCATCGCCAACCACAGCCCCCACCCCTCCCGCACTCCAAACCCCTCAGACCTAGCCCAGAGCCCGCCCCCGCACTCCAAACCTCTCAGCCCTGGCCCCACCCCAGTGCCCACACCCTCAGCTGGAGTCCTCACCCCCTCACACCCCAACCCCCTAAGCCAGCCCGGAGCCCTCTCCAGCACCCTGAACCCCTCATTTCTGGCCCCACCTGCAGCCCACACCCCCAGCTCAGAGCCAACCCCCCCATCCCAACCTCCTGCCCCAGCCCAGTGAAAGTGAGTGAGGGTGGGGGAGAGTGAGCGACAGAGGGAGGGGTGATGGAGCGAGTGGGGGTGGGGCCTCGGAGAAGGGACGGGGCAGGGGGGCAGGACAAGGGTGTTTGGTTTTGTGCCATTAGAAAGTTGGCAACCTCAGCTTAACTGTCTCTTACAGTTATCGTGCATGAAGGGCAGCAGTTAAACCTACTACAGTACTATTTGTCCAAAAGCTATGCGATACTAGAAAGTTCTTCATTCTTGCAGGCAACAGAATAACATGGTTGGAGGTTGAAGCTAGAATCACCCTGTAAAGGATTTCACTCACAGCATGTGAGACCACCCACTCCATCCTGGGATCTTAACCTAGTTCTCAGGGCTTTGGTTAGACCTCCTTTTGAGCCCATGGCAACTCGCTCTCTCTTACACTTGTCCATGGAGACAACATTTCTAATTGCCATCACCTCAGCTAGGCACATAGGAGAAATAGCAGCCCTGATGGCTGTGCCATTCACAATCTTTTTTAAAGACAAAGTAACCCTGTAGCCATATCCCAAGTTTCCCCCTAAAGTTGCCTCCATCTTCCATATGAATCAGCAGATCCATCTCCCTGTATTTTTCCCAAAACCACATCATGGGAGGCGATTCTGCATATGCTACATGTTAGAAGACCACTAGCATGCTACTTGGACAGGACAAAAGACTTTAGGAAATCTCCTAAGCCCTTCCCTTCATTCGTGGAAAGATCCAAAGGCTCTGTGATATCAGCCAAAGACCATCCTAATGGGTCCTCCATTGCGTTAATCACTATTATCACGGGCACAACCTGTTTCCTCCATCTGGAGTCCCTATGCACTCCACGAGGTCAATTTCTACCTCGGTCACATTCCTAAAAGATGCCCCTATCAGAAATCTGCAGAGCAGCAACTTGGGCCTCTGTCCCCCACACTTTCTCAGCACATTATGCAATCACTGAAGATTCAGCCTCTGATGCCATCTTCAGCTCCTCAGTATTCTCTGTAGTAACAGACTCCACTCCGAAGTCCCAGCCCCCCATGGGGGATACTGCTGTGAAGTCATCTACAGTGGAGCAGCCATAGAGACACTACTTGAAGAAGAGGAAGTTACTCACCTTGTGCAGTATCGATGGTTCTTCGAGATGTGTGTCCTTATGGGTGCTCCACAACCTACCCTCCTCCCCTCTACTTCAGAGTTCTCCATAAGGGGTCTGCGGTTGAGAAGGAACTGAGGGGGGTTTGCCCGCACAGTGCTAGATAGCCTTGAGGCAGACCACGAGGGAGGGAGAGCATATGTGCGGGCTGAAGGGATGCTGCTACCTAAAATCTCCGATTAGAGGCGCAGGGCCACAGATACATCTACAGTGGAGCGGCCATAGGGACACACATGGGGGGAGGGATAGCTCAGTGGTTTGAACATTGGCCTGCTAAACCCAGGGTTGTAAATTCAGTCCTTGAGAGGGCCATTTAGGGGTCTGGGGATTGGTCCTGCTTTGAGCAGGGGGTTGGACTAGATGACCTCCTGAGGTCCCTTCCAACCCTGACATTCTATGATTACTGCACAAGGCAAGTAACTCCCTCTTTTACTTACACACCATCAATTCATCCATTGATACACAGTGATAACTGAGGTACTGCAGACAACATTGACCAGGTATAAAACACTGGATTTTAAACATTTACAGTATTGACAATGTTAATTGTTGATTTCAATATGAAATCCATGAATAAGAAACACATCTGCAATCTCCGCTTTTGGAACATAGCATATTCTACTATTTATAAACTTATCTGATGCTCACATTACACTACAGAAGATATTACAATTAGGTACATTTAATAATAACCACTCAATATATTACATATTATCCATACACCTGCTGAGACAATTGGTCTCCTACTTACTATTGATTACTGACAAATAAAAATACTTCTCTCCACAGAAAAAAAGATACTTAGAAAGAGATTCTTTGACAATCAGAAATTAAAAGTGCTTCAGAGACAAAAATATGCTAAAGAAGAAAAAAAGGCAGAGCATCGGAATCAAGCTAAACCAGAACCCTCCCTAAAAATATCATACAACACATGAAATACAAAATCAGAAAGAAAAAAAAAATACAACACAATAATTAATGAATTGGTAGCACAATCACACATATCACAACTGAGGAGAACAAAAGAATTAACAGTAAGAAATAGAAAAAGACGAATAAACTGAAAGAAAGAGAAGAAATACTCTGAAACAAGAAATAGTGTGATACCAACCCTTCAGAAAAGTGTATCAGCCTGACTATTCAGGTTGTCCCAGCCACACTCAGGGCTCAAGCAAGATGTTGGCACTCTAGGCGCATGCCTAGGGCCCTTATTCCTGGCATCGCAGCAGAATCTCAGTTTATATTTTTAAAAAGTACATTTCTAGCCCTCTTGGTTATGAAGAAAATGGGAATGCCATGCACTACAGCAATGTCTGCCTGGATCAGCAGAGAGCCTGTGACCAGAAAACAAAAATTTCCTTTCACAAAAAAATCTGAGGTTTCAAAATTTGTTTTCATTCCACATCAAAATGATGACTGAGACCTCTAGAAAAACTTAGGGAGAAACACACACACACAGAATCAGTGCAGTCTGGAGTAGCCCAGAGCCTGGTGGTTCGGGCACTCATCTGGGATGCAGGAGATCCAACTTCCTGCTTTGCCTGCATCTCTTTTTGGCCGAAAGAATATTTAATTACTTATACAAAGTGGACCAGCTCTAACAGGAGGAGGGGAGAGAGCGAGATTGAGAGTAACGCCATAGTCCAGTAGCTAGGGCACTCACTCAGGCTATAGGAAACCCAGCTTCTAGTCTTCTTCTTCCTTTGAATCAGGAAGAGGGAGTGCCCTAACCACTGGCCATTGTCTCTCTCTGGTTTTGACCAGGAAATTCCATCCTGGACCTGAGAAACCTTCCCAATGGAAGTTTTGTCAAAACCAATACATTTCCACAGAAAGTTTTGGTTTTTGATGAACTGGCATTGTCTGACAGAAATTTCTGCCAGAAAAATGTTTCATCAAAAAATTCCCAACCAGCTCTACTCATGATATGGTTACAATGCGAATTAAAGTTACTTAAAGAAATAGAGGAAGTAGCCCAAAGTAACCCCTAAAATACAAATCTGTTAAAATCTAGCTTACTCAGCACACACTCTCCTAATAAGCAGTACATTTGTAGATTCCCAGATTTATACATTTTAAAGCTAGAAGGGACTATTATGATCATCTAGTTTGACCTCCTGCAGAACATGGGACAGAAACCTCATTCAGGGGTTCCTGCAGCAGAGATAATTATTCATTCCTAATACATGAGTGAACAGTATCAAGCCCAATGAAGCAAGGTGGAACTATCTCTTAAGAAGACATTCCAGTTTCTCTTCAGAGGTTTCAAGTGATGATGAATTTCTCTCTTCTTCAGGGAAGCTGTTCTAATGATTACTCACTGGTAAGAATTTACAGCTTATTTCCAAATTACAGTTTCTAATTTTGATTTCCAAGCTTTGAATTTTGTTACACCTTTATCTTCTAGATCAGCGGTTCTCAACCTGTGGGGTTGTGAGCAGATTTCAGAAGGGTCACGGTGTACCTCGCTTTCTCACATTCTTTCCTTTTCCTCAAATAAAATATTTTTTCTAAAGCTCCTACTTGTGGAGATACATTTGAAAATGTGAAATGAACATAAACGGATGCAGTAATGCTTGCCTGAATCCTCAGAGAACTTTTGAGAGATGTGAATGGCACCATCCATCACAGTCAAAATCCTGTGGACTCTGCCAGTTGGAATTTAACATTTCCATTACGCCACAGAATTCAAGATTATTGCCATGGAATTTACTGTTTTGCTGCAGCTAGGCACCCAACATTTTGTTTTGTCCCCCTGACCTGCTAGGACTTCAGCTACCTTTTGCTCTCCAGCTTCTCCCCCCCCCCACACACACAAAGGGGAGTTAACTGGATTCCAGTGCATGCTCCCCACAGTGTTCTATGGCACCAAGCAGCAGAGGAGGGTCACATCCATTCTCCTTTTGTGACCTTTTCATCACTCTTCTGCGATCTGCCACTTGAAGCCTGACTTTCCTCTTTGGGAGACCCAAAACAAAACACATCTGTGATGGGGCAGAGATGCCCCGCACCAGCAATGAGGGAGTTAAGGAGACTGTCAGGCTCTCCACTGGCAATGAAGGGATTGGGGAAAGCCTGAAGATCCAGTTGGCCCGCCCTGCTACACCTCCAGCCAGTATCAGGCATAGGAAGGGAGATAAAAGAAGAGAGTCTAGTCCAGTTCAGGACTGA
Source organism: Terrapene triunguis (assembly GCF_002925995.2). Classification (NCBI taxonomy): domain Eukaryota; kingdom Metazoa; phylum Chordata; order Testudines; family Emydidae; genus Terrapene; species Terrapene triunguis. Next base: position 12,373,559 of record NW_020664584.1, read on the forward strand.
ACAGGAAAGAGGACAAAAATCTGCTTCTCTTGGTGAGATTGAAACCTGGCTGCAGCCTTGGGATGGAGCTCGCATGCTGGCCGCATCAACTCTCCTGGAAGGGATGAGTAGATCCTGGGACGGGAATTGGCTGAAGAACAGACTTCATTAATGCCAGACTGAAGGTTGCTTTGGCTGGAGGACCAAATCACCACTCTCTTGTACCTTATTGGGGCAGAGACATACCAGTGGAGACCCACAGCTGGGTGAGTTGTGCCCAGAAGGGCTACAAGGGGGCACTACCTCAGAAGCCCTATTACAATATCCTAGCATGACTCTCAGTTACCGTAATACTGTAAAGAGGTTTTCACAGTAGTGGTCAAGGGATTCTGAGATGTTCATATGGCCTTTAAAGGGGGGCACACTGAGCCATTTGAAGACCAACTTTACAAAAGTAACCACTGAATTCTTCAAGTGAAATGTACAGGCTTACAGAATCAGAAGACTATTTTGTTGATGTCAGTGCTGTAAACATCAGACTTCGTGTCACGGTAAATTGTGAAAGCTGCCGAGACTCAGAGAATTGAGAGAGGTTGTGTCCTGCGCCTCAGATGTCATCAGTGTAATGTTGGGACTTGCTGCTAGCAATCAACGTTACAGCCGTTCCCCTCTCCAAAGATGTAGTCAGACAACAAGTTTGTGATGTGGCAGATGTTCAGGAACAGCTGTGTAGAAGAGTTCAGGAAAGCCAGTACTTCCCAGTACAATAGGAGGACACTACAGATATGTCTTCCTGTGCACAGCTTTTATCTGTTGTCCAATCTGAGTAGGAAGGAGCTATACAAGAGGATTGCCTGTTTCACCTTCTGCTGACAGTATGTGCTATAGGGACACAACATCGTTGACACTATCCAACAATCAGTTCTTCCAGGTGAGTTGGATAGGCACTGCTGGGTTGATATTTGCATTGGTGGTGCCTGACCTATGATAGAAAAACACAGCAGCCTTGGACTAGACTCCAAAGGACAAGAAGAGATTAAATTCTTGAATTACCTATACAACAATGCTAGGAGCCTGGGTAACAAGGAAGAGGAATTGGAATTGCTCATTTATGAGCATAAATTTGATCTAGTTGGTATTACTGAATCCTGATGGGATAATTCATATGAGTTGAATGTTAAAATAAATGGTTATAACCTAATTTAGGAAGGATCAAAAGGGATGGGGTGTAGCAGTGTATGTCAAAAATAGAATTTCCTCTTTCCAAGTCACTGACAAGTCATAGGGAAGGATAGGAGAGAGGTCCTGGGGGCCAAATTTAGGCTGCTAGGTAAGAGATTGAAGTCCAGGAGCTCAATGGTAGCATTCTCTGAAATGCTCCCTGTTCCACGCACAGGGCCAGTTAGACAGGCAGAACTGAAGGGCTCAATGTGTGGATGAGATGATGGTGTAGGAAGGAGGGGTTTTGATTTATTAAGAATTTACACTATTTCACTAGGAGGGTGGTGAAGCACTGGAATGCGTTACCTAGGGAGGTGGTAGAATCTCCTTCCTTGGAGGTTTTTAAGGCCCAGCTTGACAAAGCCCTGGCTGGGATGATTTAGTTGGGAATTGGTCCTGCTTTGAGCAGAGGATTGGACTAGATGACCTCCTGAGGTCCCTTCCAACCCTGATATTCTATGATTCTATGATTCTATGATTCTAAGAACTGGGGGACCTTTTGAGAAAGGGGGAGCCTATACAGGAGGGTTGGGCTCCATCTAAACCAAAATGGAACGAGATTGCTGGTACTTAAAATTAAAAAGTTCATAGAGCAGTTTTTAAACTAAGGGCTGGGGGAAAGCTGACAGATGTAGAGGAGCACGTGGTTCAGACAGAGACATCCCTTAGGGGAGGATCTATTCATGGAGATTCTCTATGTCCTGGTAAAGAGATGATGGAAGATGATAAAATATGGGTAGGATCTGATGAGAAACAGTCAAATGAAAAAGAGACCCATTCAATTACATCATGTAATGGCAGACAGCTAAAAAGTGACAATTTCTTTAAGTGCTTATATACAATGCTAGAAGTCTAAATAATAAGATGGGTGAACTAGAGTGCCTCGTATTAAATGAGAATATTGATAGAATAGGCATCACTGAAATTTGGTGGAATGAAGATAATCAGTGGGACACAGTAATACCAGGGTACAAAATATATCAGAAGGAAAGAACAGGTTGTGCTGGTGGGGGAGTGGCACTATATGTGGAAGAAAGTATAGAGTCAAATGAAGTACAAATCTTAAATGAACCAAACTGTACCATAGAATCTCTATGGATAGTAATTCCATGCTCGAATAATAAGAATATAGTAGTAGGGATATACTACTGACTGCCTGACCAGGATGGTGATAGTGACTGTGAAATGGAGATTAGAGAGGCCATAAAAATAAAAAACTCAATAATAATGGGGGATTTCAATTATCCCCGTATTGACGGGGTACATGTCACCTCAGGACGGGATGCAGGGATAAAGTTTCTTGACGCCTTAAATGACTGCTTCTTGGACCAGCTAGTCCTGGAACCCACAAGAGGAGAGGCGATTCTTGATTTAGTCCTAAGTGGAGCACAGGATCTGGTCCAAGAGGTGACTATAGCTGGAGCACTTGGTAATAGTTACCATAATATAATTATATTTAACATCCCTGAGGTGGAGAAAACACCACAGCAGCCCACCACAGTAACATTTACTTTCAGAAAGGGGGACTACAGAAAAATGAGGAACTTAGTTAAACAGAAATTAAAAGGTACAGTGCCAAAAGTGAAATCCCTGCAAGCTGCATTGAAACTTTTTAAAGACACCATAATAGAGATTCAACTTAAATGTATACTCCAAATTAAAAAACATAGTAAGAGAACCAAAAAAGTGCCACTGTGGCTAAACACAAAGTAAATGAAGCAGTGAGAGGGAAAAAGGAATCCTTTAAAAAGTGGAAGTTAAATCCTAGTACGGAAAATAGAAAGGAGCATGAATTTTGTCAAGTAAAGTGTAAACGTATAATTAGGAAGGTCAAAAAAGGATTTGAAGAACAGCTAGCCAAAGACTCAAAAATTAACAGCAAAAAACATTTTTAAGTACATCAGAAGCAGGAAGCCTGCTAAATAACTAGTGGGGGCACTGGACGATCAAAATACTAAAGGAGCACTCAAGGACGATAAGGTCATTGAGGAGAAACTAAGGGTATGTCTACACTATGAAATTAGGTCGATTTTACAGAAGTTGATTTTTAGAAATTGATTTTATACAGTCGATTGTGTATGTCCCCACTAAGCGCATTAAGTTGACAGACTGCGTCCTCACTACCGTGGCTAACATCGACTCACGGAGCGGTGCACTGTGGAAAGCTATCCCACAGTTTCCGAAGTCTCCGCTGCCCATTGGAATTCTGGGTTAAGCTCCCAATGCCTGATGGGGCAAAAACATTGTTGCGGGTGATTTTGGGTACATGTCGTCAGTCTCCCCTCCCTCCCTCCGTGAAAGCAATGGCAGAAAATCATTTTGCACCTTTTTTCCTGGGTTACCCATGCAGATGCCATAGCATGGCAAGCATGGAGCCTGCTCAGCTCACCGCTACTGTTATGAGCATTGTAAACATTTTGCACATTATACTGCAGTATGTGCAGAACCTGGCTAAGAGACGGCAGCATGAGGACGATTGTGAGGAGGACATGGACACAGACTTTCCTGAAAGCACAGGATGTGGCAATTGGGACATCAAGGCAGCAGTGGGGCTGGTTGATACAGTGGAACGCCGATTCTGGGCCCGGCAAGCAAGCACAGACTGGTGGGATCGCATAGTGTTGCAGGTATGGGATGATTCCCAGTGGCTGCGAAACTTTCGCATGCGTAAGGCCACTTTCCTGGAACTCTGTGAGTTGCTTTCCCCCGCCCTGAAGCACAGGAATACCAAGATGAGAGCTGCCCTCACAGTTGAGAAGCGAGTGGCGATAGCCCTGTGGAAGCTTGCAACTCCTGACTGCTACCGATCAGTCGGGAATCAATTTGGAGTGAGCAAATCTACTGTGGGGACTGCTGTGATTCAAGTAGCCAATGCAATCACTGACGTTCTGCTATCAAGGGTAGTGACTCTGGGAAATGTGCAGGTCATAGTGGATGGCTTTGCTGCAGTGGGGTTCCCTAACTGTGGTGGGGCAATAGACGGAATGCATATCCCCATCTTGGCACCAGACCACCTTGCCAACCAGTATGTAAACCGCAAGGGGTACTTCTCAATGGTGCTGCAAGCACTGGTGGATCACAAGGGACATTTCACCGACATCAGTGTGGGATGGCCAGGAAAGGTGCATGACGCTTGCATTTTTAGGAACTCCGGGCTGTTTGAGCAGCTGTAAGAAGGGACTTACTTCCCAGACCAGAAAATTACTGTTGGAGATGTTGAAATGCCAATAGTTATCCTTGGAGACCCAGCCTACCCCTTGCTCCCATGGCTCATGAAGCCATACACAGGCAGTCTGGACAGTAGTAAGGAGCAGTTCAACTATAGGCTGAGCAAGTGCAGAATGGTGGTAGAATGTCCCTTTGGACATTTAAAAGCTCACTGGCGCTGTTTGCTGACTAGGTTAGACCTCAGCGCAACAATATTCCCATTGTTATTACTGCTTGCTGTGTGCTCCATAATATCTATGAGAGTAAGGGGGAGATGTTTATGGTGGTGTGGGAGGTTGAGGCAAATCGCCTGGCTGCCAATTTTGAACAGCCAGACACCAGGGCGATTAGAAGAGCACAGTTAGGCGCGCTGCACATTAGAGAGGCTTTGAAAACCAGTTTCAAGACTGGCCAGGCTACGGTGTGACAGTTGTGTGTGTTTCTCCTTGATGCAAACCCGCCCCCTTTGTTGATTTTAATTGGCTGTAAGCCAACCATCCTCCCCCCTTCGATCACAGCTGGCAAAGGAAATAAAGTCACTATTGTTTTGAAACCATGCATTCTTTCTTTATTAATTAAAAAAAAAAGTGAGATAAAGGATAAGGTAGCCCAGGTGGGGTGGAGTGGGGGAGGAGGGAAGGACAAGGACACATTGCTTATTGTAGCCACACTATAAATCAAAACTGTTTGAATGCCAGCCTTCTGTTGCTTGGGCCATCCCCTGGAGTGAAGTGGCTGGGTGCCCGGATCCTCCCCCCCACACACACACACACATTCTTGGGCGTCTGGGTGAGGACCATATGGAACTTGGGGAGGAGGGCAGGCGGTTGTACAGTGGATGCAGCGGCGGTCTGTGCTCTTTTTGGATTTCCTGCAGCTCCACCAGACGCCTGAGCATGTCCATTTGCTCCTCCATTAGCCTCAGGATTGCATCCTGCCTCTGCTCATTGTGCTCACTTAATGCTTTCCTGGACTCTGCCACTGAATGCCTCCATGCATTCAGCAGTGCCCTATCAGTGCGGGAGGACTGCATGAGCTCGGAAAACATGTCATCGCGAGTGCGTTTTTTTCGCCTTCTAACCTGCCATAAACTCAGGGATGGAGATGATAGGGGGAGCACAGAAACATTTGAACCTGCTGGGGGATAAAAAGGGAGAGTAAAATTTAAGACGATACAGTTCTGAGAATAAAAGGAAGACTCTTTCACAGTGAATCAAGCAATTCACAGCAGACAGCACATGTGCTTTAGGTACAAGGTCACATTTTGCTTTTATATTGAGCGCCTGCCGGTGGCACATCACACATGGCTGGGCAACAGAATTCAGTTTCCAGGCAGCCATGGTAAGCCAAAGGGTACGCGGGGTTGGCTTCTAACGCCTTCATAAAGTGGGAATGTTTTCAAACTGCAGCGCCCTCCTTTCCCATAGCAAGCAATGCCGGTTAGGCTTGTCATTTAAAAGGAGGGGCTGCGGTTTTCGGGTGGATGTGTAGCACACACCTTCCCCCACCGCTCCATGTGGCTATTTGGGATGATCTCTTCATCCCTCCCCCCGCTGCGTGGCTATTCTCAGGGATGATCCCTTTTAGCCAAGCGCAAACAGCCCAGCATGAACAGGGTCCTTTTACTGTTCCCTTACAAAATTCCCCTATTTCAACCAGGTGACCATGAATGATATCACTCTCCTGAGGCTAATACAGAAAGATATAGACCGAATTCGACCAAAGGTCTTGAATGCGAACAAAACCTAGGACCATTCGCTGCCATGCTTTGTGTTGCAATGATTCCAAACTACTTGCTACTGGCTTGGCGTGGTAAAGTGTCCTACTGTGGAGGCAGGGCCGGCTCTGGCTTTTTCGCCGCCCCAGGCGAAAAAGCCTCCGGCCGCCCCCCCCGGGGGGCGGCCGGGGGCCCCGGGGGGAGGGCAGCGAGCCCCGGCGGGGGCTCCGCTCTCCCCCCGGCGGCCGGGGGCAGGGCGCCGGGGGGGAGGAGGGCGGCCGGAGCCCCGGGGGGAGGGCAGTGAGCCCCGGCGGGGGCTCGGCTCTCCCCCCCCCCGGCGGCCAGAGCGCAGGGCGGCGAGCCCTGCTGTGGCCCCGCTCTCCCCGGCGGCCGGAGCGCCGCGCCGCCGCCCCCCTCCAGGTGCCGCCCCAAGCACCAGCTTGGGTGCCTGGTGCCTGGAGCCGGCCCTGTGTGGAGGACGAAATAAGGCAGCCCTCCCCAAAAACCTTCTGCAAAGGCTTTCAGAGTACCTCCAGGAGAGCTTCATGGAGATGTCCCTGGAGGATTCCCGCTCCATCCCCAGACACGTTAACAGACTTTTCCAGTAGCTGTACTGGCTGCGAATGCATCCCAAGTCGTCAGGGCAAATCAAACATTAAACACTATTGCTTTTAAACCTTGTACTGTAGTTACAAATGTGCACTCACCAGAGGTGCCTTCTCTGCCTTCAGGGTCAGGGATCCCACCTTGGAAGGGTATTGGCTCCAGGGTGATGAAAAGGTCCTGGCTGCCGGGGAGAACGGATTCACCACTTGCCTGCTGCGCATTCGCCTCCTCCTCCTCATCCTCATCCACAAAATCCTCCTCCATGTTGCGTGAGACTCCCCCCTTGCAGGTGTCCACAGACAGTGGTGGAGTAGTGGTAGGGTCCCCCCCTAGAATGCCATGCAGCTGATCATAGAAGCAGCATGTATGGGGCTCTGACCCGGAGTGACCGTTTGCCTCCTTTGTCTTTCGGTAGGCTGGCCTAAGCTCCTTAACTTTCACATGGCACTGCTGTGTGTCCCTGTTGTAGCCTCTGTCCATCATGCCCTGTGCGATTTTGGCATATATATTAGCATTTCTTCTTTTTGATAGGAGTTCTGCTTGCACAGATTCTTCTCCCCATACAGCAATCAGATCCAGTGTCTCCGGTTCGGTCCATGCTGGAGCTCGTTTGCGATTCTGGGGGGACTGCATGGTCACCTGTGCTTCTGAGCTCGCCATGCTGACCGAACAGGAAATGAAATTCAAAATTTCCCGGGGCTTTTCCTGTGTACCTGGCTAGTGCATTGGAGTTGAAAGTGCTGTCCAGAGCGGTCACATTGGAGTACTCTGGGATAGCTCCCGGAGGCCAATAACATCGAATTGCGTCTGCATTACCCCAAATTCGACCCAGCAAGGTTGATTTTAGCGCTACTCCCCTCACCGGGGAGGAGTAAAGAAGTCAATTTTAAGAGTCCTTTAGGTTGACGGAACGGGGTTGGTTGTGTAGACGCATTCATTATAAAATCGACCTAACACGGCTAAATTCGACCTAACCCCGTACTGTAGACCAGGGCTCTATGAATTCTTTGCATTGATCTTCACAGCTGAGGATGTGAGGGAGATTCCTAAACCTGAGCCATTCTTTTTAGGTGACAAATCTGAGGAAATGTCCCATATTGAGGTGTCATTAGAGGATGTTTTGGAACAAATTGATAAATCAAATAGTAAGAAGTCACCAGGACCAGATGGTATTCGCTCAAGAGTTCTGAAGGAACTGTGGTTTGTAACCTATCATTTAAATCACCTTCAGTAGCAAATGACTGGAGGATAGCTAATGTGATTCCAATTTTTAAAAAGGGCCCCAGAGATGACCATGGCAATTACAGGCCAGTAAGCCTGATTTCAGTACTAGGCAAACTGGTTGAAACTATAATAAAGAACACAGGCACATAGATGAACATAATTTGTTGGGGAAGAGTCAGCGTGGTTTTTGTAAAGGGAAATCATGCCTCAACAATCTACTAAATTGAGGGGGGTCAACAAGCATGTGGAATGGGGGGATCCAGTGGATATAGTGTACTCACCAAAGGCTAAGTAAAGTAAGTTGTCATGGGATAAGAGGAAAGGTCCTCTCATGGATCGGTAACTGGTTAAAAGATAGAAAACAAAGAGTAGGAATAAATGGTCAGTTTTCAGAATGGAGAGAGGTAAATAGTGGTGTTCCCCAGGGGTCTGTACTGAGACCTGTGCTGTTCAACATATTCATAAATGATCTGGAAAAAGGGGTAAACAATGAGGTGACAAAATTTGCAGCTGATACAAAACTACTCAAAATAGTTAAGTCTAAAGCAGATTGCAAAGAGCTACAAAGGGATCTCACAAAAGTGGGTGATTGGGGAACAAAATGGGAGATGAAATTCAATGTTGATAAATGCAAAGTAAATGCACATTGGAAAACATAATCCCAACTATACATCTAAAATGATGGGATCTAAGTTACCTGTTACCACTTAAGAAAGAGATTTTGGACTCATTGTGGATAGTTCTCTGAAAACATCCACTCAATGTGCAGCGGCAGTCAAAAAAGCTAAGAGAATGTTGGGAATCAATAGGAAAGGGATAGATAATAAAACACAAAATATCACATTGCCTCTATATAAATCCATAGTACACACACATCTTGAATGCTGCATGCAGATGTGGTCGCCCTGTCTCAAAAAAAGATATATTGGAATTGGAAAAGGTTCAGAAAAGGGCAACAAAAATGATTAGGAGTATGGAACAGCTTCCGTTTGAGGATAGAGTAATAAAATTTGGACTTTTCAGTTTGGAAAAGAAACAACTAAGGGGGGATCTATAGCATCATGACTGGTGTGGAGAAAGTAAATAAGGAAATGTTATTTACTCCTTCTCATAACACTAGAAATAGGGGTCACCAAATGAAATTAATAGGCTGCAGGTTTAAAACAAACGATAGGAAGTATTTCTTCACACAATGCAGTCAACCTGTGGAACTCTTTGCCAGAGGATGTTGTGAAGGTCAAGACTATAACAGGGTTTAAAAAAGAACTAGATAATTCATGGAGGATAGATCCATCAATGGTTGTTAGCCAGGATAGGCAGGGATGGTGTCCCTAGCCTCCGTTTGTCAGAAGTTGGGAGTGGGCAAGAGGGGATGGATCACTCGATGATTACCTGTTCTGTTCATTCCCTCTGGGGCACCTGGCATTGGCCACTGTCAGAAAACAGGATACTGTGCTAGATGGACCTTTGGTCTGACCCAGTATGGAGGTTCTTATGTTCTCTTAATACATACACATTTGCATTTTTAATACAATGAACTCCTAAAAAACTGACACTTAATTCAATAAGGTTTAACTTAATAAGATTTTCAAGACAGAGGCCATTAGTGTAATGACCATTACTGGGTACTGTGTCCAGGTTTTGTATACACACTTCTAAAAGGATGTTGAAAAGTTGAAGACGGTTCAAAGAAGAGTCACAAGAGTGACCGAGTATGGCTGTTCTTATGTTCTTATGTATGTTTTTAATGTCCTAATTGGTGAAGCACAAGATGAGATACTAGTTGGTGTCTGATACAGACCACAAAATAACATTAGGGAACAGGATGACCAGCTCCTTAAACATTTATCTATAATATGTAGGTAAAAAACATTCATGATCATAGGGGGACTCAATTTGAAAGACATATGCTGGAGGTCTCATGCTGCCAGTACTAAAGCATCCTTAGAAATTCTAAATATTATCAATGACAATTTCCTAACTCAATGTATTGCACCAAACACAGGGGGATACTATATTAGGCCTCATCTTGACAGATAAAGAGGAATTGATCACAGATCTAAAAATTAATGGTAACTCAGGTACATGTTCATGACTTGATTACATTTATAATGTGCAAAGAGAATAAAGTCCACACCAGTGATATATATAATTAGTGCTTTAAAGGGCCAGTTTCACAAAGCTGAAAACAATTATGGGCCAAATCAGCTGGGAGGAAGAATTTAATCAGAAAAATGTGAATGATAATTGGGAATTGTTCAAGAACACCTTACTAGATGCCCAAAAAGCCACAATCCCATAAACAAGGAAGAAGGTCGTACTAGTTAAAAAACTGACCTGGTTTAGTGGGGAAGTGAAGGCAGAGATAAAAATAAATAACAAATGGAAAAAAAGGGGCAGTTAATAGTAATGAATATAAATTGGAAGTTAGGAATTGTAGAAAATTGATAAGGTAAGCAAAGGGACAGAAGGAGAAATCTGTGGCCAACAGGGTTAAGGACAATAAAAGGAGGATTTTTTAAGTATATTAAGAACAAAATGAATCCTAACAATGATATTGCTCCATAACTAGATGGAAAAGGTAGCATTATCAATAATAATACAGAAAAGACAGAAGTGTTCAATTAATATTTCCGTTCTGTATTTGGGACAACAACAGATGATGTAGACATATCATCTGACAACACTCTTTCCATTCCACTAGTAACTCAGGATGATGCTAAACAGCAGCTACTAAAGTTAGACATTTTTAAATCAGCAGCTCCTGATAACTTGCACCCAAGAATTTTAAAACAGCTGGCTGAGGAGCTCACTGGACCGTTAAGTCTTGAAACACCAGTGCCATAAGTCTGGAAGAAAGCTAATGTTGTGCCAATATTTTTAAAAGATAAATGAAATAACCCGGTTAATTATAAGCCTGTCAGTCTGACATTGATCCCTGGCAGGATAATGGAGTGTCTAATACGGGACTCGATTAATAAAGAATTCTCATAGACTCATAGACTCATAGACTTTAAGGTCAGAAGGGACCAATATGGTCATCTAGTCTGACCCCCTGCATGATGCAGGCCACAAAAGCTGACCCCCCCACTTTCCCTTAGCTCTGCTGTTGAAGTCTCCAGATCGTGATCTAAAGACTTCAAGTCGCAGAGAATCTTCCAGCTTGCGACCCCTGCCCTATGCTGCGGAGGAAGGCGAAAAACCTCCAGGGCCACTGCCAATCTACCCTGGAGGAAAATTCCTTCCCGACCCCAAATATGGCGATCAGCAGAACCCCGAGCATACAGGCAAGATTCTCTAGCCAGACCCTCATTTGACCAGCGATGGCCGTTATTGCCTAATTGATTAGAATCACGTAATCCCATCAAACCATTCCCTCCATAAACTTATCTAGCCTAATCTTGAAGCCAGAGAGGTCTTTCGCCCCCACCGTTTCCCTCGGAAGGCTGTTCCAAAATCTCACCCCTCTGACGGTTAGAAACCTTCGTCTAATTTCAAGCCTAAATTTCCCCACGGCCAGTTTATATCCATTCGTTCTCGTGTCCACATTAGCACTGAGCTGAAATAATTCCTCCCCCTCCCTGGTATTTATCCCTTTGATATATTTAAAGAGAGCAATCATATCCCCCCTCAGCCTTCTTTTGGTTAGGCTAAACAAACCAAGCTCCTCGAGTCTCCTTTCATAGGAAAGGTTTTCCATTCCCCGGATCATCCTAGTTGCCCTTCTCTGTACCCGTTCCAGTTTCAGTTCATCCCTTTTAAACATAGGAGACCAGAACTGCACACAGTACTCCAAGTGAGGTCTCACCAGCGCCTTGTATAACGGAAGCAGCACCTCCCTGTCCCTACTAGAAATACCTCGCCTTATGCATCCCAAGATCGCATTAGCTTTTTTCACAGCCACGTCGCATTGCCGACTCATAGTCATCCTGCGATCAACCAGGACTCCGAGGTCCTTCTCCTCCTCAGTCACTTCTAACCTATGCGTCCCTAGCTTATAACTGAAATTCTTATTAGTCATCCCTAAATGCATCACCTTACACTTCTCACTATTAAATCTCATCCTATTACTAATACTCCAATTTACAAGGTCATCCAAGTCTCCCTGCAGAATATCCCGATCCTTCTCCGAGTTGGCAATGCCTCCCAACTTTGTGTCATCCGCAAACTTTATCAGCCCACTCCTACATTCGGTTCTGAGGTCAGTAACGAATAGATTAAATAAAATCGGACCCAGAACCGAACCTTGAGGAACCCCACTGGTGACCTCCCTCCAATCTGACAGTTCACCTTTCAGTACTACCCGCTGCAGTCTCCCCTTTAACCAGTTCCTTATCCACCTCTGGATTTTCCTATCGATCCCCATCTTATCCAATTTAACCAATAATTCCTCATGCGGAACCGTATCAAACGCTTTACTAAAATCGAGGTATATTAGATCCACCGCATTTCCTTTATCTAGAAGGTAAAGTACAATTAAAGAAGGGTAGTACAATTAATGCCAGTCAACATGGATTTATGGAAAACAGACCCTGTCAAACTAAATTGCTAGCTTTTTTATGAGATTACAAATTTGATTGATAAAGGGAATATCATTGATATAATAAACTTAGACTTCTGTGAGGCATTTGACTATATACTGGATGACCTTTGGACCAAAATTGGACACAGTACTCCAGCTGAGGCCTAACCAGCGCTAAGTAGAGCAGTACTATCACCTCCTGTGACTTGCATGCTATGCCTCTGTTCATGTAACCTAAAATTGCATTTGCTTTTTTTGCAACATCATTGCATTGCTGACTCATGTTGAGGTTGTGATCCACCACAACGCTCACATCCTTCTCAGCTGTGCTGCTGCCAAGCCAGTTTTCCCCCATTCTGTATTTGTGCATTTGTTTTTTCTTCCCTAAGTGTAGCACCTTACATTTGTCTTTGCTGAGTTTCATTTTGTTGCCTATAACCCAGTTCTCCAATTTATCAAGATCCCTCTGAATTTTAGCTCTATCCTCCAAAGTGTTGGCAACCTCCCCAGCTTTGTGTTATCTGCAAATTTGATCAGTTTGTACTCTATTCCTGCATCCAGGTCATTTATAAAGATATTAAACAACACCAGACCCAGAACAGATCCCTGTGGAACATCACTTGAGACCTCCCACCCATCTGACATCATTCCATTAATAGCTAATCTTTGTTTGCGGTTGTTTAACCAATTATGTATCTGCTTAATGGTAGTTCCGCCAAGCCCACATTTCTCCAGCTGACTTATCAGAATGTCATTTGGGACTGTGTCAAAAGCCTTGCTGAAGTCCACGTATATTATGTCCACCACATTCCCCGTATCCACCAAATCAGTTACCCTGTCAAAGAAGGAAATCAAGCTGGTTTGGCATGGTTTGTTCTTGGTAAATCCATGGTGGCCATTAGCAAGATCAACCCTTCATCTGCCAGGTATTTGCAAAGTGAATGTTTTATACTTTGCTCTGTCTAGTAGCTTCCCAGGTATCGATGTCAGGCTGACTGGTCTATTGTTCCCCGCTCCTCCTTTTCCCTTGTTTTAAAGTTGGGCACTACATTAGCCCTTCTCCAGTCTTCCGGGACCTCTCCTGTCATCCATACTTTTGCAAATATTATTGCCATTGGCTCTGACATTTCTTCAGCTAATTCCTTCAATACTCTCGGGTGAATAGCATCAAGCCCTGCTGATTTGAATTCATTCAAGTTGGTCAGAATTTCTGTGATGTGTTCTTTACTTTGCCCAATCTGCATGCCTTCCCCTTTATTGTCTATGTTCACTTCACTTGTCATCCAGTCACATGTTATTTTTTGTGAGAAGACAGGAAGGCAGAGCTGCTCAATGCCTACTTTGTTTCAATCATCTTCTGTTACCAGCTCACCGTCTCCATTGAGCAGTGGACCCACACCGTCATTGATCTTTCTTTTTTGTCTGTCATATTTGAAGAACCCCTTCTTATTACCTCTAACATTCCTTGCCAGCTGTAATTCATTCTTGGCCTTGGCTTTCCTAATTTTGTCCCTACATACTTGCGCTATTCCCATGTATACTACCTTGGTGACATGCTCCTCCTTCTATTTCCTGTATGTATCCCTTTGGGGTTTTAGATAGCTAAAAAGCTTCTTGTGCAGCCACATTGGCTTCCTGTGGCCCTTCTTATCTTTCCTCTGCATTGGAATAGCTTGATGTTCAGCATCCAGTATTACATCTTTTTAAAACTGTCAGCCCCCTTTGACTCCTTTTCTTCTTAATTGATCTTTTATGGGGCCTTGCCTACTATTTATGAGCTGGTTGAAATCTGCCTTTCTGAAGTCCAGTGTCCTTGTTTAGCTGTTCTCATGTCCTCCTTTCCACAGGACCAGGGCCGGCTCTGGCTTTTTTGCCGCCCCAGGCAAAAAAGCCTCCGGCCGCCCCGGGGGGAGGGCGGCGAGCCCCGGCGGGGGCTCCGCTCTCCCCCCGGCGGCCGGGGGGAGGGCGCCGGGGGGAGGGCGGCGAGCCCGGCCGTGGCCCCGCTCTCCCCGGGGGCCGGAGCGCCGCGCCACCCCCCTCCAGGTGCCGCCCCAAGCACAAGCTTGGTGGGCTGGTGCCTGGAGCCGGCCCTGGACAGGACCTTGAATTCTATCAGATCATGATCAGTTCCTCCCAAGTTTCCAACCACCTTTACAGTCACAACTAATTCATCCCTGTTGGTCAAAACCAGATCCAAAATGAATGACCCCCTAGTTATTTCCCCAACTTTCTGATTCAGAAAGTTGTCCACTTACACATGCTAAGAATGTGCAGGACGTATTATGTTTTGTTGTAATAGTCTTCCAATAGATATCAGGAAAGTTAAAATCCTCCATTAATACTAGCTCGTAGCTAACCTAGTTACCTGTTTGTAGAATGACTCATCCACTATGGGCCGGGGGGAATGATCGTTGGTGTGCTTTTTTACTTACGGAGGAGATGAACTGTGGATTTTAAGTATGAATCTGAAAAGATATATCAAGCCTTTTTGTTTGGATATGACTCCCAGATGCGCCTTATCATGTCTTTATCTTTATTGTTTGAAATGCACTTGCTATATGGTGTGATGCAGTGATGATGATAAACTTTCTTAATGAATTCAAAGCTTTTATTTGTTAACATCATTGTATTAGAAAAGGACAGTATTAGAGAACTGACAGGCAGGCCAGCTGCCATGAAAAGACCAAAACAGTAATAAAATAAAGTGCACAAGTGAAAAACAGTGAAACCAGTACAAAAAAAGAAAATTGAAGCTCCCCTCCTTCTGCGTGTCCCCTGCCTCCTGTTCTTCTTTCCCTTCTAGTGCTTTTTGCATGCATTTGGTGCTGCTGCATGGGTAGTGGAGGCCTGCATGGGCTACATTTGCCCAGTTCAACTAGATTAAGTCCTGGTTGCCTAAGCCATTCAACCACAGAACTTGCCAGTGGGTTCCTGGTCTACAGGACATGGTACATTACAATGAAGGGGACTCAGGAGGTGGTGCTGGCACAGGACATGCAGACGGAGCAGGAGCCTGCTCTCTCACCGCCATTAGCACAAACAGCCTCTCCACCACGTCTTTCTGCTGCACTGTATCTTATTCCCTCAAGCGACGTTCCTGCTCAAGAAACTGAGCTGCAAATCACTCCATGTGCCCTGCAGCTTCTCTTTGCCCTTCAACTTGCTGTGAATCCTTCTCCCTTCAGTTCTGAAGCTGCTGATTGGCTCTGTCCAGACTGTCCACCATAAGGTTGTCATAGACACACTTCCTCTTTGACCGCATGGAGTATGTCTACACTGCAATTAAAAATCCGCAGCTGGCCCATGCCATCTGACGCAGGCTTGCAGGGCTTGGGCTGCGGGGCTGTTTAATTGCAGTGTAGACGTTCAGGCTAAGGCTGTGGCCTGAGCTCTGGGACCCTCCCACCTTGCAGTGTCCTAGAGCCCGGAACACAGCCCAAGCCCAGAAATTTACACTGCAATTAAACAGCCCCGCAGCCCAAGCCCTGCAAGCCTGAGTCAGATGGCATGGGCCAGCCACTGGTGTCTAACTGCAGTGTAGACAGACCCATTGTGACAGTGCAACAATGCTGGCCTGTGGCTGGCCTGCAGAGGTGGAAGGGCCTGAAACCAGAAATGAAACAGTACATTATTGTCTCAGTATTTCAGAAAAGGTTTAGTATAACATCAGCAGAAGAGCCTTTGGAATCTCAAGGCCAAAAAATGTAAAATTCTGCTTCAGTATATTCTGAGAACAACAGTTCAGTTCCCAGATGCTCCGTGGGCACAACTGAGAGTTCAGCAGAGTATGAAGCCTTCACACATAATGGTAAGGTGAAATTTAGAAACGAGATACCTTTAAAAATTGCAGCCGTGTGGGGGAGAGAAGAGGATGGTACACTTGCCGTGATTTACTATTTATGGTTTCACAACCCTTTCAGGCATTCAACATTTTGAAGGACATAATTCTGGAGATTCCCGAGTGGCAAAGAAATACTGTATTCTAAGCTACCAGGGGCAAGCCAGCTATGTATGCTAAAGAGGTTTTCAAGTTTATGGTGACCAAGCAACACATCTATGAGTGAAGTGGGGTGGTGACCTACAGAGAAGGGCCTGAAAAGTACGCCCTCCCCTTCCTGCCTGAAATGTGACTACCCATCTGAGTTCCTACTATGGGAGACGTTTGCAACTATCAGCACCCAGGATTGGATGAAAATTCATGGGGGAATCAACAGGATGCTGCACTAGCTTCCACGTGGATTACTGTCTTCCTGTAAACTACTGAAACTTTTCTGCATTCTTGCAGTTACCCCAGTACAGCTACAGCCTACAATACCGCCTGCTTGCACTACATCTATCTATGGACTACAAGCAATTACCCCAGACAAAACAGACTCTCGATACTGCACACATGAACTAGACACATACCACAGGGACTGCTGGGGCTCATAATAAGGACTGCATCACCAAAATTACTCCCACACACACACACCTCCAAAGCATACTTTGGTAATAAAGAACTGAATAGCATTCTTCCCCCTCCCCCCTTCCTGGCACATTTCTGGAGTGCACACAACCCCCTGGTGTATTTTGGACAGTTAATTCATTACCCATGAATTACATTCCCCTCTGGCCCCAGTACAGTTTACAGGTGGCTCATTATGGTGTGGCCTGGCCAATTTGTAGAGTGTGGCATACTACAAGGGAAGACAATGAAAGGCTCCTACTTTTAACACCCCAGCATATCTTTGTAACTATGTGCGAGTATCTAGTAAAAATGGCTTTATAACTGCTTGTTTAACTGTTGTTTGCCCTTCCTGAAATCCATTTTGAATTCCACATCGTGAGGGAGCTGCCAAAACGCTGGCTTGCATTCCACTGTAAGCAGATACATGTTGCTACCCAAGCTTGAAATTGCATTGGGTCATAAACTGGAAATCCCCCCAATTCGTATATTAATAACAACAAACATGGAGCCAGAAACTTACCAGGCTCCAGGGCTACTTCTGTCTCTTCTGTTTCCACCGCCAGTTCCATGGCGGGGTACTCCTTCAGCACATCATCAAACAGCTCCTCTGAGTATGGACACAGGATATGCTGTAGCTGCTTTAGCAGCGAAGCCTCCTGGGGACTGGCAAGAGCACAAAAGTCTCTTTGCTAGCTTGATCTGGCAACTGTTGGCTCCTGCAGTGCCATTTTAGACATGGGTCAGAAGGTCACCATTCTGGCTGATCAGGCTATCATGAACCACTGGGGGCTCGGGGCTCAGTGCAGTTCCCAGCACCTGGCCAAAGTCCATGTAAAAGAGGGAGGATGACGGGGAGGTCCCAAAGGCTACTCTTGAGATAGAAAGGCCAAGAAACAGTGGTCTATGGGATTAAGGGATAGTGTGTCCCAGCAAACGTCATCGAAATTGGTATAGCTCCCTCCAAAAGTTTCAGTTTTGACAAATCGGCATTTTCCAATGAAAAAAACATATCGTTGAAAAATTCCTGAGATGCTTTTAACTTTGTGACCTCTAACGCTTCCGCCCAGATTCACCAGCCAAACTCCCTTCTCTTCTTACCTCCACCAGCCACATTTGAAACTTAATTTACTATGAGTACATCAAAACTTAAGGCCTAAAATAAATGTGCACCGACAGGAGAAATGTGCATGTGGTACTTCAAATGACTTTTTTTAATATGATGGTATGTGAACCAATAAATTTTAGGAAACACTGGTGTAGAGATCCCTGGAATTACTATAATTGTAAATTGATTTTATATTGCCACACATTGTACGTGCTACGCAGTAGAATCCCTTTTCAGTAGCTGGTAGTGTTGCTACTGGCTGCACAATATCCAAGGTTGATTCTTGTATTGAGAACGTCTAGGGTTTCAGCTATGGGTTACAGAGTTATGAACCTATCTAGTTAGGAAGTTAATTGGCACATGTGTTTTCTCTGTAGGGAATGATCTCTTTCTGGTTGCCGTCCATGAGCTGGGTCACGCCCTGGGCCTGGAACACTCCAATGACCCCAGTGCTATCATGGCTCCTTTCTACCAGTACATGGAAACACACAACTTTAAACTCCCACAGGATGATCTCCAAGGAATTCAGAAAATCTATGGTGAGCAACATTATCCATATGTTTATTTATACTGGGCCCCAGTGTGCTGCTGGGTATCTTACAGACACACAAAGGGTACTGTTCCTCCCCCACAGAGTTTGCAGTCTATGAGCCAGATTCTCTCCTGTGGCAGGGAGGGTGGGGGGCCATCAGGAAGCTGGTTACAGCTCCCTGGTTCTCATCCTGGCTCCAGCCCCAGGGGACTGCTCTAACATTCACCAGCTGACAGCTGTCACTAAGGTGCTGCCCACCAGCTGGGATAGCCAAAGCATCATGATCTGGTCACTCCTTCCTACCTCTATATTCCCCTTACACCAAGGGCAGTGGGAGTGAAATGTAGGAGCCAACTACACCAGCTGTATGCCTGCTGGGAATACCCCCCATACTGGGGTTATGCTCCCTTCTTGTCACTCAGGTGGTTCAAAAGAGTGGAGCAGGCCAGAGAACCTGGCCATAAGATTAGACACAAGGACAAAAAGCTATATGAGGGGTGCAGTGGGAGTAGGGAAAGGGCTAGCTGGCAAGAATTTGTGGTTTCTGGATCTGCTTGTGGAATTTGGGCTCATTTCTTTAACATTTTAAAGAACTAAAGTTCTTCTTCGAATGATTGCTCATGTGAATTCCAGTTAGGTGTGTGCGTGCTGCGTGCACAGCAGCCGGAAGATTTTTCCCCTTGCAGTATCCATAGGGTTGGCCTGGGCACCCCCTAGGGTCGCACCTTCGTGGTGCTCGGTATAGTGCCCTGTTGACCCACCACCCCCTCAGTTCCTTCTTACCGCCGGTGAGAGCTAGCTGGAACGTCCCATAGCTCTTGCCTCGGCAAGCGCTTTTTTGGCAGTGTCCACTTTTCGGTGTATATAGTTCTACTTAGTAGTAGTTTAGTAGTTGTAGTATTAGTAGTTAGTTCATAAGTTTCCTTTCGGGAGGGTTTCTCCCGCGCCCCCCACCAACACTCCCCCGGAACCGGGGCATGCCTCAGTCCCTGGGATATGAACTCTGTGAGGACTATGGCATATCTATGCCCAGGATCGACCCGCACACCTCCTGTTTGAAGTGTCTCCGGGAGAGCTACCAAAAGGAGAAGTGCAGGATCTCTGAAGGTTTCTCCCTAGGACCTTAAAAGACCGAGAGCAAAGGCTCAAGATCCTCCTCACAGAGGCTGCACTCCGGCCTCAATCCACTCCAGGGTTGGCAGAGCCCATGCCAAGCACCTCCTTAGCGGTGCGGAGTGCACTGGCACCGACGCTGCGTGAGCTGGTGTGGAGGAAGGACTCCAAGGAGACTCGGCACCGCCACGGCTCCGCCCATAGGCAGCCTTCTGTGAGGTACCAGTCTCAGTCCCCGGTGCCCCAGAAGAAGAGGAGACCAGAGTGGGGCCGCACTCCCCCATCCAAGCCCAAGGAGCCTGCGGCAGAGAGACCCAAACCGGGCCACGTTACCTCAGCCCCGCTACCTCCCAGGGTCTCGTCGACTCCTGCCCCCCTGGGGGTCCAGTCGAGTCTGGGCCCTCACCGCTCTCCAGACCAGCATGGCAGAGAGCTTTAGCTCCCCTCTATGCTGGAGGCATTTGAGGTGGCTCGGGACCTTATACACCTCACGGTGCCATCCTCCCTACAGAGAAGGGACAAGTCGCCGGTGACTGCCCGACCCCCGTTTCCGTAAAGAGGCAAACCGGTGATGATGGTGCGCTGATCTCCATCTGCTGCACGCCTCTCCCCAGCATGGGCCACCTGCATGGGGGAGCCGCACCAGTCCCCCAGCACCACTCGCCATCACCGTGGAACACCGCTCCTCCGTGGTTCACCTTCTCGGAGACCTCGGAAGCGGAATCCCACTGCTCCAATAGGACCAGGAGCAGAAGGTCCAGGTCCCGGCGTGATCGCCAGCCCTGTCTGGCACTGTGGCCTGCCCAGTGGCAACCCCTGGCTCAGAGGCCCTTCTGGATGCCCTGGGCTTACCAACAGAGCCAGGGACAGAGCCAGGGATCAAGATCCAGATCGGTGTCAGTGGCATCGGCATCCTTTGTCCCTCCAGGGGCAGTGTTGGCACCGGCACCATCAGCAGCACCGATACCCCTGCCTTTGCCTGGAGCTCCAGCACCAGCATGGACACCGGCACTGTCGACAGCGTGGCGGTGGCGACCTTGGCACCAGCGACTGTGGAGGCAGTGACACGGCAACACAGGGTGCCACATGACCCCCTCGGTGCTGAGGGGAGTGAGCAAGGCCCATTACCAGGGCTTTCGTCCTCGTCGTCCCCAGATAAGGCTGTGGTGGGGACATTGACGGCCCCGGCCTTGGAGGACAGCAGGGTCTTACAGCAACTACTGTGGCGGGTGGTCCAGAACCTGGAGATCCAGGCAGAGGAGGTGATAGAGGATGCTGACCCCATGGTGGACATCCTCACCCCCTCTGGGCCTGCCTGCATTGCCCTGCCACTGATTAAGACCATCAATTAGACCACAAAGACCTTGTGGCAGACCCGGCTTCTTTGCCCCCTATGGCCAAGAGGAATGAAAAGTGGTACTTTGTTTCCTTAAGGGGGTATGAACACCTATATGCCCACCCACCCCTCTGATTCTCTGGTTGTTAACGCAGCCAATCAGCGTGAGCACCAGGGCTACCAGGGACCCTCCCCTAAAAATCAGGAGGCTAAAAAACTAGACCTATTTGGGAGGAAGGTCTATTCGATGGGGAGGTTGCAACTCCACATATCTAACCAGCAGGCCATCGTGAGCAGATACTCATATAACACCTGCAGCGCGATGGCCAAATTTGCGGAGTTGCTGCCGCAGGACTCCCATGCAGAATTCTCTGCGCTGGTGGAGGAAGGGAAGCTGATATCATGGGCCTCCCTACAGGCGGCGTTGGACGGGGCATATACAATGACTACAGGGGTGGCAATGAGGAGGAGTTCCTGGTTGCAGGTCTCTGGTCTCCCCTATGAGGTCCAGCAGACTATTCAGGACCTCCCCTTCGAGGATTCGGCCCTCTTTTCAGAGAAAACTGATAAAAGATTCCACGGTTTAAAGGACTCAAGGGCCACCCTCAAATCCTTGGGCCTCCATACCCCCACAACTCAGCGGAAGCATTTCTGGCCACAGCCTCCCCTGCGGTTCTACCAACCGCAAAACGAGCAGCACGGTCCTCGGAGGAGGACCAGGAGCATTAGGAAAAGACCACACCCATCCTCAGGCCAGGGTTCTGGCCAATCCAAGCTGTCTTCAGGCCAGAAGCAGGCCTTTTGAAGGCACGCTCGAGTATGATGCACCAGTGCCACGACTGGATCCATCTCTCCTTACCTTTTTGTCCAGACTATCCCCTTTCTACCCTGCATGGGCCCGTATCACATCGGACCGTTGGGTGCTCCGCATGGTAGAGAGGGGATATTGGCTCCTATTTTCTGCCCTCCAGCACTTCCACCCTCCTTCCCCGTCCCTCTTCAGGGACCCTTCTCATGAACAACTCCTCATACAGGAGGTGCATTCGCTCCTATTGCTGTGGAGAGTGGAAGAAGTTCCTCAGGAGCTGAAGGGCAAGGGCTTCTATTCCCGGTATTTCCTAATACCAAAAGCCAAGGCAGTCTCAGGCCCACCCTAGACCTGCGAAATCTCAACAGGTTCATGAAGAAACTGAAGTTCCTCATGGTCTCTTTAGCCTCCATCATCCCTTCCTTGGATCCAGGGGACTGGTACACTGCCTTTGACTTGAAGGACGCGTACTTTCACATAGCAATAACTCCATCCCACAGAAAATACCTCAGGTTTGTGGTGAGCAACAACCACTACCAGTTCACAGTCCTCCCGTTCGGCCTGTCAGCGGCGCCTCAAGTGTTTACCAAGTGCAAGGCAGTGGTGGCCGCATTCCTGCGCAGGCAACAGGTACAGGTGTTCCCGTACCTCAACGACTGGCTGGTTAAGGGCCGCTCCAGGGGTGAAGTGGAGGCACAAGTCGACTTTCATAAAAACTTTTGACAAACTGGGCCTTCTCCTGAACATGGAGAAATCTATGCTGTCCCTGGTTCAGTGGATAGAGTTTATAGGTGCGGTACTGGACTCTACACAGGCCAGGGCATATCTCCCAGAATCGAGGTTCCAGACCCTGGGTGATATCATTTGAAGTCTCAGGCAGTTCCCCACCACCACAGCAAGGAATTGCCTGAAACTCCTGGGACACATGGCCGCTTGTACCCATGTGGTGCAACATGCCAGGCTTGGACTCCGGCCACTCCAATCGTGGCTAGCCTTGGTGTAACGGCCGGTTCGGGACAGTTTGGACAGGGTCATGACTCTGCCTTGCCCAGTCCTCGACTCCCTCCTGTGGTGGCTCGACACACAGGTGGTGTGTGCGGGGGTCCCGCTTGGGACCAGAATCTGGTCCTTTCCAGACTGATGGGGCTGCTCTTTGAACCACTGGTGACTTGCTTTCTGGTCTACCTCTCGTACAAGGTGGTGTTTGTGGTAGCTATAACCTCAGCCATGAGGGTGTCTGAGCTCAAGGCCCTAACATCAGAGCCTTCCTACACTGTATTCTACAAAGACAAGGTTCAGCTCAGGCCGCAACCAGCATTCCTCCCTAAGGAACCAGGACATCTTTCTCCCAGTTTTCTATCCTAAGCCGCACACTAAGCAGCAGGGACAAAGGCTTCAGTTGCTGGACGTTCGCCGGGCGTTAGCCTTTACATTGAACAAACCAAACCATTCCGGAAGTCCATTCAGCCGTTCATCGCAGTAGCAGACAGAATGAAAGGACTCCCAATCTCCTCCCAAAGGATTTCTTCATGGATCACGTCCTGCATCCAGGAATGCTACAACCTGGCGAAGGTGCCTGCTCCTCCACTCACAGCTCACCCCACCAGGGCACAAGATTTGTCAGCAGCATTCCTGGCACACATGCCAACCAAGGAAATATGCAGAGTGGTGACATGGTCCTCCATTCATACATTCACATCGCATTATGCCATTATCCAGCAGGCCAGAGACGATGCAGCCTTTGGTAGAGCGGTACTTCAGTCAGCGAACATTTAAGCTCTGACCCCATCTCCAAAATTTAGGCTTGGGGATCACCTAATTGGAACTGACATGGGCAATCACTTGAAGAAGAAAAAACGGTTCTTTACCTTCTTGTAACTGTTGTTCTTCGAGATGTGTTGCTCACATCCATTCCAATACCCACCCTCCTACCCCTCTGTTGAAGTAGCTGGAAAGAAGGAACTGAGGGGGGTGGCGAGTCGCCAGGGCTCTATATCAAGCGCCATGAAGGCGCGACCCCAAGGGCTACTCAGGCCGACCCTACCGATACTGCTAGGGGAAAAATCTTCCGGCTGCTGTGCACGTGGTGCGCGCACACCTAATTGAAATGGACATGAACAGCACATCTCGAAGAACAACAGTTACGAGAAGGTGAGTAAACTTTTTTTATAGGAAATGATTCTGTATTTTCAGTGGGGAAAGGAGACTTGAGCAGGAGGGGGCTGGCACAAAAGAGGAATCTGGGTGAGGAGAAGATGTTGTTGTAGAAAACTGTGGGGTGGGAAGATAATATGACCCCAGGGTGAGGGAGGGTGGGGAAGTGTGGTCAGAGGATGGTGACTGAGCAGGGAAATGAGCAGAGGTGAATGTTTGATGGACAGGTGAGAAGTGAAACAGTGAATACTTGGGCAGAGGTTCAAAGAGTGGCTTCATGAGGTGGGACAATATCAGGGTAAGGTCCCAACGGGAATGGGAGATTTAACTGGGGAACAGACATTCACTCATCCTTTAAGAAATTTCTTTACTAGTTTGTGATTGGACCAAGATTTACCGTTAATCCACTGATGAAATGCTGGCATTGCTGATAAATGAACCCTTACAGACAATAATAATGGACCATAACATTCAAGGAATAATTGATAATTTAGAATTTCTGGAACCTGAGCATTCAAGGGAACCACATTGGTACTTGCTGATCATAATAAAACTCTTTTGCATTGTCTAAAGTAGCATTTACAGGTGACATCTTTTCCAGGATTCAGTATAATGTTTTGTACATCAGCAGAACACAAATGTTCAACAGATCTCAAGATGCAATCACCCACATCGTCAAATTTAGTGAGCTCAGGTTGGAATGAAGTATTCATCCCTCTTGCTGAGTCAGTAGGTCTGGGTCCAAAGGCAGATGTTGAAATATTCCACCCCTCTCCACCCCCCAGACAGATGCAGCAAATCCAGAAACCAAAGATGTCTGTCCCAAGCTGAGGCTATTGGAACCACAAAACTAGGTGACTGGGCAACAAAATGGCAGATGAAATTCAATGTTGATAAATGCAAAATAATGCACATTGGAAAACATAATCCCAACTATATGTAGAAAACATTGGCTCAGTGTCAAAAAAGCTAACAGAATGTAAGGAACCAGTAGGAAATGGATAGGTAATAAATAATTATCAACCTGTGGAACTCATTGCCAGGAGATGTTGTGAAGGCCAAAACTATAACTGTGTTCAAACAAGAATTAGATAAGTTCATGGAGGATAGATCCATCAATGGCTAAGATGATCCGGGAGGGTCTGGGTGTTCTGAGCCTCTAACTGGCAGAAGCTGGGAGTAGACGACAGGGGATGGATCACTCGATAATTACCCTGTTCTATTCATTTCCTCTGAAGCATCTGACATTGGCCACAGTCAGAAGACAGAATACTGGGCTAGATGGACCATTGGTCTGACCCACTATAGCTGTCCTTATGTTCTTATATTCACTCTGGCTCAATCCTGGTTGATCTTGTTGATTACTCTTTGGACTGGTGGAATGGAGGGAAAGGCGTCACACAGACCCGGGCACTGTGCCCAGCATCCATCCAGTGCTGATGATGAAGCCAGTGGAGACTTTTGTGTTTGAGAACAGTGATTAGACTTGGCAAGTTTGTTTTCTCAGTTATCTTGGTGTCAGGAACGTTGGTTTCTCATTTGATATTTAGATTACAGTGAAGATGGGTGTGCAGCATTTGTGTAGTCTTCTCTCATACCTGCTGTAGGTGGTCCAGGTCTCACCACCATGCAGCAGTGTCTGGTAGACCCTTGTCTTGGTGTTCAGTGGTAGTTGCCTTTCCAGTGTGAGAATTAAGCTCGTCATTGAGAGGTAAGTTGATCCTAATAGCAGAACTTGCGTATAACTTCTAGCACGGTGTTAACTATTGAACCCTCTACTGCGGTCAACACACCTTGTGCCACAATCACTGTCTTCTTTACACTGATGGCTAGTTCTAATTCATCACATGCTAGCGCAGAGCTATTGCAAAGTTGCTGAAGCCCTTCGTCACTGTGTGCGACAAGCACTGTCATTAGTGAAAAGAAGTTCCCTTAGCAGCAGACTTTGCTTTTTGCTTAGTTTAGATGAGTTATCACAGCCAAAAAAGCATCATCCGTGGCTCACCTTTTTTCAGATCCCCTTTAAAAACAAAAAAGCAGCATCAGATATGAAATTGACATCTGTGTTTTTTAGTTGGTTGTTCAGATCAATGTTCATTAAAAGTTTCTGCTGGTTCAGTTTGACTCCTTCCTAAACCAAAGTTACTTGAACAACAACAATAGTGAAGACGATACAATGTTATAGTAATAAGAGTTAAGACAATACAAAATCAGAGGGTTTTCTCCATAGGAGATAAGATGAGGCAGTGTTTTAGGTAGAGGCCTTCACATAGCACAGTGTAATGAGAGTTCTAAGCCAATGTTGGGGTACAAACTGGGTTAGTGCTGTGTTCCCAAGCTCACTGTATGTCGATATAACAACGAACTCTGCGATGTTCATTCACAGTGGGCTGTAGTGACACCAGAGTTAAGGCTGCACCACAGTTTTTGCTTAAGGAATGATATTAAGCTTTCCCTACACTGTGTGTCTGGAACCTTAAGGTTAATTTAAAATATTCCTTGTACTTTTTAATATGCTTGAATTTTTAAGTTCAGTTTGAAAAAAGAACAATCTGAGCTAATTTCTAACTGTTTCCAAAATCACATCACAAATGTGTGTGAATGGAAGCAGCTTGGGGGCGGGAGGGGAAAGGACACCTTCTAGCCCCACCACCATTAACAGTCCTCCTCCTCCTCCCAGCAACCCCACCACAGCCTGCCACTCCCCACACCACCCTGCTGTTGTTCAATGCACTACCCTGGTGCTCTGCCTGCCGGATGTGGGGAACTGCAATGCCTCTGTACCCCAACACCCCATTAGCCCTGCAAACCAAGGAGACTATTGAGCCTCCTGCACACGCTGGGCAAGGAAATCGTGTCAGGAGCGGTGCGCCAGGCTATCTTTGGAACTGCAGGTCATTGGTATTCATTTTGGGGGAAACAAAATAGCCTCCCCTCCCCCCCACAACCCAGCTTACACTCAGTGAGGTAACTGACCCTGTATAAAAGTAACAAGGAAACTAACAACAGCAAACCCTGCAGTTAGTGACAGTTGATGTGCCCCACCCAAAACTTTGAAGGCAGGGCAATATCAAGCTAAGGGGAAAAAAAACAGCATTCCTTGTCACCTTCACATGCCTATAATACTGTTTGCAACAGAACGCAGCATTCATTAGTATCTCCAACAGGTACTGGAAAGGTATGCACACCACAACTTCATCCAACTCACGCTCTCTCACACAACCTAAGCCGTGACCTCTGCCATGTTCAGGGAGGATAATGCTATGCGTGTGGACTGAGTGCCAATGAGATGGGCCGGTCTGGTGATACAAGAGAGTAGGAGGTTGCTGTTAAGATTTTGTGTGAGAGCAGGATGTTGGAGTCCGTATGCTTGTTGGGATCCACTGGAGATGGCAGTGAATGTCTTAGGGAGTACTGGGCTCGGATACTGACCAGGTTGTTAGACTATTTGACACTGTTATACCAAGGGACACTGAGTATTTTCCCCTTAATTACTTTGGAGAAGTTCTCTGGCCTGTGCTATACAAGAGGCCAAACTAGATGATCACAATAGTCCCTTCTGGCCTTGGAATCTGTGAATCTATGAACTTTTATTGTCATGCTTTTAACAGCCCTCCAATTTAAACACGACAGGGCTGGTGGCAGGGCACGGTCAGTGTGGAGCCCTTGCCTCTGGAACTCCCCCTTTGGTCTGACGCAGCCTGAGCATGGCTTAGCTATTCTCCCAGACCTTCAAAAGCAGCGTAAGTTGAGCAAGGTGGAAATGGGTTAAAGGTGATGATGAAAATTGTTAGTCCTGACTGAAGAGTGGATGAGGAGGGGTTGGTTACTGAGGGGGCCCTCGGGGTTCCATGAATCCCTCACAGAATTCAGCCCTTAATGCAGAATTCTGCTACAGAAACATTTTTAATTTAAAATAACATATCTAGCTCTTATGGTTGCAAAGAAAACTTTCCAGACCAAGTATAACTGAAGCAGTGTAGTCTTCCTGAGTCTGCAGAGAGGTTGGAAGAATACCTGAGCAGACTAAGTTCTTGGTCTGTTGGAGTCAGTGAGGTTTATTTTCGTAGGAGACATCAGTGCCCACTCAGATGATGAATTTTCTAGGTTAACTGACTAGAGCCATCATGACCATGATGAGTGAGTTCTGGTGGGGTTGGGATTGGAGGACGGAGCTGGCTTGGAGATCTCAAGGCTGCTGTTTTCCCTGGCCAGCAAAGAGTGACTAGGGTGCACATTTTGATTCTCACAATTAACTGGGTGAATGAAGCTTTAGGCTGCAGCTTGCATGCC
Organism: Terrapene triunguis; assembly: GCF_002925995.2. NCBI lineage: Eukaryota > Metazoa > Chordata > Testudines > Emydidae > Terrapene > Terrapene triunguis. The sequence goes on from NW_020664584.1 coordinate 12,401,823, forward strand.
ACGGAGCAGTTGGGACACCCTGGCAGGGGAGTTCGCTTCCTTGGAGTGATCCTCTTGTCTTGCATTGACAGATTGAGGAAGGAGACATTTTGTTATAATCCCTCTATTGTGTTTAATTTGTGAGTGAATTCAGTGCCCCTTAAACTAAGGGGGGATGATCAAAACTATGCAGCCTTGTATTCTGTACAAGCTACATCACAAAAGACTTGGCAGGGTTAAATCCAAGACCATGGATGACACATGGTCTATGAGAAACAAGTTTTTGGTCTCTCATTCCTCAGGGTCGTTTGCAGCTCCATCACTAACTGCCACCACAGCTGGCACTAACTGCCCCCACTTTGTCGATTGGATTATTTATCTGCCCATCCTAAACTCTTCATACGAAACCTAAAACAGCTTTTGATAGACAAAAGACGATGTCCTTTCTCCAAAGAGCATGTGGCCTCAGTTGGGACCAAACATGCTGAGAGATGGGGATAAGCACAAGGGGGGCTGGAGGGAGGGGCTACAGCAATTGGACTGTACCACTGTTCAGATCAGAGACACACATCTCCAGGATTTTGTAATTTCTGATGATACTGTTGCTAAGTGGCAAGACTAGGCCTCGAACAGGTCAAGGATGGGGCTTCCAGGGGAGTGTGGGCACTGCTAGGAGGCCAGGGAATTAATGGATCCTGGCGACTGAACTCCCCTGTCCTCCCTATGTGAGGTCCCTTTAGGCCAGCACTGAGGCATGTTGCTGAGATGGAGTGTAGAGGAAGCTTCCGTAGCCTGTGCACTGTGTGTTGTGTGGCTGAAGAGAACACTTCAGTCTGAAGGGCTAGTTGCAGTGTGGTGTGTATTAAATGTATACCTCAAATTAAAAAACATAGAGGACCAAAAAAGTGCCACCGTGGCTAAAAAACAAAATTAAAGAAGCGTTTAGAGCAAAAAAGATATCCTTTAAAAATTTGGAAGACAAATTCTATTATGGAAAATAGAAAGGAGCATAAACTCTGGCCACCAGTCAAGTTTAAAAGTATAATGAGGCCGGCCAAAAAGGAATTTGAAGAGCAACTAGCCAAAGACCCAAAAACTAACAGCCAAAAAATTTTTTTAAGTACATCAGAAGCCTGCTAAACAACCAATGGGGCCACTGGAGAGGAGAGGTGCTAATGGTGCACTCAAAGAAGACAAGGTCATTGCAGAGAAACCAAATGAATTATTTGCATCAGTCTTCACTGCAGAGGATGTGAGGGAGATTCCCACACCTGAGCCATTCTTTTGAGATAACAAATCTGAGGAACTGTCAATAGAGGAAGTTTTGGAACAAATAGTAATAAGTCACCAAGACTAGATGGTATTCACTGAAGAGTTCTGAAGGAACTCAAATTTGAAATTGCAGAACTACTAACTGTGGTATGTACCCCATCATTTAAATCAGTTTTTCTACCAGATGACTGGAGGATAGCTAATGTGATGTCAATTTTTAAAAAAGGCTCCAGAGGTGATCCCAGCAATTACAGTCTAACTTCAGTACCAGGGAAATTGGTTGAAACTATAGTAAAGAACAGAATTATCAGACATATAGATTAACATGATTTGTTGGGGAAGAGTCAACACAGCTTTGTAAAGTTAAATCATGCCTCAGCAATCTATTAGAATTTTTTGTGCAGGTCAACAAACATATGGACAAGAGTGATCCAATGGATGTAGTGTACTTAGACTTTCAGAAAGCCTTTGACAAGCTCTTAAGCAAAGTAAGCAGTCATGGATCAGTAACTAGTAAAAGATAGGAAACAAAGGGAAGGAATAAATGGTCTGTTTTCAGAATGGAAAAGGGTAAATAATGGTCTCCTCCAAGGGTCTGTACTGGGACCAGTGCTGCTCAACATATTTATAAATGATCTGGAAAATGGGGTAAACAGTGAGGTGGCAAAATTTGCAGATGATACAAAATTACTCAAGATAGATAGCATATGCATCCGAAGAAGTGGGTTGTAGCCCACGAAAGCTTATGCTCTAATAAATTTGTTAGTCTCTAAGGTGCCACAAGTACTCCTGTTCTTTTTGCGGATACAGACTAACACGGCTGCTACTCTGAAACCTGTCAAGATAGTTAAGTTCAAAGCAGACTGTGAAGAGTTAGAAAGGGATCTCACAAAACTGGGTGACTGGGTAGCAAAATGGCAGATGAAATTCAGTGTTGATAAATGCAAAGTAATGCACATTAGAAAACATAATCCCAACTATACATATACACAATGATGGGGTCTAAATTAGTTTTTACCACTGAAAAAGGGATCTTGGAGTCGTCGATAGTTCTCTGAAAAATCCGCTCAATGTGCAGCGGCAGTCAAAAAAGTGAATAGAATGTTAGGAACCATTAGGAAAGGATGGATAATAAGACAGAAAATGCCATAATGCCTCTATATAAATCCATGGTATGCCCACGTCTTGAATACTGCGAGCAGATCTAATTATAGAAAATTATTAATCTCAAAAAAGATATATTGGAATTGGAAAAGGTACAGAGAAGGGCAAAAAAAAATTTAAGGAGTATGGAACAGTTTCATAAGAGATTAATAAGACTGGGACTTTTCAGCTTTGAAAAGAGACAACTATGATAGAGGTCTATAAAATCTTGACTGGTGTGGAGAAAGTGAATAAGAAAGTGTTATTTACTCCTTCACATAACACAAGAACCAGGGGTCACCCAATGAAATTAACAGGCAGCAGGTTTAAAACAAACAAAACTTCTTCACACAATGCACAGTCAACCTGTGGAACTCATAGCCAGGGGATGTTGTGAAGGTCAAAAGTGTAACTGGGTTCAAAAAAGGATTAAAAAAGTTCAAGGAGGAAAGGTCTATCAATGGCTATTAGCTAGGATGGGCAGGGATGGAACAACATACTCTGAGTGTCCCTAGCCTCTGTTGGCCAGAACTGGGAGTGGATGATGAGATGGACCACTTGATTGCCTGTTCTGTTCATTCCCTCTGAATGAAGCATCTGGCATTGGCCACTGTTGGAAGACAGGATACTGGGCTAGATGCACCATTGGTCTGACCCAGTCTGGCCATTCTTATGTTCTTACCTTCTCGGATATGAGGCCAAGGATCACCTTTGCCCCTGATTGGGTAGGAGACCTACAGTATTGGTCCACTGCTACAGATTAATGGACCCATAGATTTTTCTGAGCTCTTTGAGGGAACATATTGTATGGATAGTGGACCACTCTGTCGATAACCTGGTAGGACAGTATGATTAATTTTGTCCCCAACTATCGACACAGTGGCTCCTAAATGCCTCCTCTCTCTGTGTTATCTTCACAGGTCACCTTGGTATTCAGATGGTCAGCAACACATGAAGCATGAAGGGAGGAGGCTAAAGTGCCAGTGATGGAAGTCACTCTCAAGGTGATCAGTCATGACACACAGACTTTTTGAAGTTTTATGCCATGGTTGTGATGGAGTTGAAGAAAGTTTTCTTCTTCCCCACGCAAGAAGTCTCAATCCAGGGTGCCTAATCGCATACACAGGGTTTAGCATGTCTTGCTGTGACGAATTTTCTATCTACTTCACTGATTAGGCTCAGACCAGATAAGCTGCTTCTGTGGTGGCAGGTCCATGTCATGCAAACAAATGCAATGTTTTTCTCTCATTCAAATTCAGCCGGTTTTGCTCATTGATGTTCTGAAAGTGCTTGGCGAACTTAGCGCTACAACCTGTGGTTTGGCTCTGATGCCTCTTGTTTGGCTCTATCGGGCACTGGTTCACAATTGGTGGATATAGTCAGTGCCTGTAATAGAGGTTAGAGTGGCAGCATCTCTTAAATAAGCATGTGTTCAGCCTTTGGTCACAAAGCCATTATCTCTGATGCTGTTGCTGATAAGTGGTCTGTCTACTCTCATTCTCCGCTTGAAGAGACATGCTGTCATTGCAATAGCATACTGAAAATAGAGGGCAGCGCAAGTGGCAGTAGGAGCCAGCTGGCCCGAGTACATATCTAGTTTCTCAGATGGGCACGAACTCAGGACAGCTCCCCGCTCCCACTGCTTGCACTGCCATGGCCACATTCTAGTTTTAGTGTTAGCTCAGTGAGACCCACCACAAGCATACCTCCTTGAGCGGGGAATCATATCCAAAGCTCAGAGTGCCAAACCCAAAACAGTCAATCTTCAGCCTGCCTCCAGCCTTCCTTCTTGGGGACAGTTACAGGGAAGCGATTCTGGCAGTACTGAAAATCCCAAGATTGCATGGGCCTCTTTCACTCTGGATTTAGACCAGGCTATGGTACAAAGACAGTCCTGGTCTGATGGTCTGTTGCTAAGAGGTGTGGGGTTTTTTGGTCAAAATCGATGCAGCTCCTTTAGATCTTTCAGCTGCTTTTGATACCCCTGACCATAGAGCAAGAGAGAGCTGTATGTGAGTAGTAATGTTCTCTAAAAAAGGACCCAGGGGCTGTGTGTTGTATGAGTGCTCTTCTGCCCTAAGGATTATCTCATGTGGAATGTAGCACGGTTTTCTTCACCTTACTGACCAGAATGAGGACAACTCTGGCTAAAAGCCCATCCTGATTTGATGGCAAAATGAAGGCAGCAATGAAAAATAAAAAAGCGACATAACAAATGGAATAAGGGGGAAACAGACACCAATTGATATGAATTCAAAATTATTAAGTTCAGAAAATGTATAAGGGAACTAAGGACATCAGGGAAAAATCCATGGCTGGCACAGCTAAGGACAATAAGAAGGAGTTTTTAAAGTTTATTAGGAACAAAAGAAATCCTAGGAATGGTATAGGCCCATTACTAGATGGATATGGTAAAATTGTTAATAATGATGCAGAAAAGCCAGTAGTGATCAGTAAATATTTCTGTTCTGTATTTGGAAAGGAGGATTATGTACTTGTATCTCATGAGATGATGTACTTACCAGTCCATTAATAACTGAGGAGGATACTAAACAGCATCTACTAGAGATATGCATTTTTAAATTAGAAGCTCCAGATAACTTCCCCCAAGAGTCTTAAAAGAATTTGCTGAGGAGATCTCTGGCCCACTGATGTTAATTTTTAATATGATATTTTCTGTCTTCTTATCTATCCCTTTCTTAATGATTCTCAACATTCTGTTTGCTTTTTTGACTGCCGCTGCACATTGAGTGGATGTTTTCAGAGAACTATCCACAATGACGCCAAGATCTCTTTCTTAAGTGGTAACAGTTAATTTAGACCCCATCATTTTATATGTATAGTTGGGATTATGTTTTCCAATGTGCATTACTTTGCATTTATCAACATTGAATTTTAGCTGCAATTTTTTTGCCCAGTCACCCAGTTTTGTGAGATCCCTTTGTGGCACTTCGCAGTCTTCTTTGGACTTAACTTTATTGAGAAGTTTTGTATCATCTGCAAATTTTGCCACTTTTTTTTTTAACCCCTTTTTCCAGATCATTTATGAATATGTTGAATAGGACTAGTCCCAGAACAGACCCCTAGGGAACACCACTATTTACCTCTTTCCATTCTGAAAACTGATAATTTATTCCTACCCATTGTTTCCTATATTTTAACCAGTTACCTATCCATGAGAGGACCTTCTCTGCTATCCCATGACAGCTTACTTTGCTTAAGAGCTTTTGGTGTGGGACCTTGTCAAAGGCTTTCTGAAAATCTAAGTACACTATATCCACTTGATCCCCCTTGTCCACATTCTTGTTGACTCCCTCAAAGAATTCTAGCAGATTGTTGAGGCATGATTTCCCTTTACAAAAACCATGTTGACTCTTCCCCAAAAAATTATGTTCATCTATGTGCCTGACAATTCTGTTTTTTACTGTAGTTTCAACCAGTTTGCCCAGTAGTGAAGTCAGGTCAGGCTTACTCGCCTGTAATTGCCGGGATCACCTCTGGAGCCCTTTTTAAAAATTGGCATCACATTAGCTATCCTCCAGTCATTTGGTACAGAAGCTGATTTAAACCACAGTTAATAGTTCTGCAGTTTCACATTTGAGTTCCTTCAGAACTCTTGGGTGAATACCATCTGGTCCTGGTGACTTCTTACTGTTTAATTTATCAATTTGTTCCAAAACCTCCTCTAATGACACCTCAATCTGGGACAGTTCCTCAGATTTGTCACCTAAAAAGAATGGCTCTGGTTTGGGAATCTCCCTCACATCCTCAACTGTGAAGACTGATGCAAAGAATTCATTTAGTTTCTCCGCAATGGCCTTATCATCCTTGAGTGCTCTTATAGCATCTCAATTGTCCAGTGGCCCCACTGGTTGTGTAGCAGGCTTCCTGCTTCTGATGTACTTAAAAATGTTTTTTGCTGTTACTTTTGAGTCTTTGGCTAGCTGTTCTTCAAATTCCTTTTTGGCCTTCCTAATGATATTTTTACACTTCACTTCCCAGAGTTTATGCTCCTTTCTATTCTCCTCACTAGGATTTAACTTTCACTTTTTAAAGGATGCCTTTTTGCCTCTCACTGCTTCTTTTACTTTGTTGTTTAGCCATGGTGGCACTTTTTTGGTTCTCTTACTATGTTTTTTAATTTGGGGTATACATTTAAGTTGAGTCTCTACTATGGTGTCTTTAAAAAGTTTCCATGCAGCTTGCAGGGATTTCACTTGCGCTGTACCTTTTAATTTCTCTTTAACTAACTTCCTCATGTTTGTCTAGTTGCCCTTTCTGAAATTAAATGCTACAGTGTTGGGCTGCTGTGGTGTTTTCTCAACCACAGGGATGTTAAATTTAATTATATTATGGTCACTATTACCAAGCGCTCCAGCTATATTCACCTCTTGGACCAGATCCTGTGCTCCACTTAGGACTAAATCAAGAATTGCCTCTCCTCTTAAGATTCTATGTTACAGTTTGGTTCATTTAACATTTTTACTTCATTTGATTCTATGGTTTATTTTACATATAGTGCCACTCCCCCACCAGCATGACCTGTTCTGTCTTTCTGATATAGTTTGTACCCTGGTATTACTGTGTCCCTTTGATTATCCTCATTCCACCAAGTTCTGTGATGCCTTTTATATCAATATCCTCATTTAATACGAGGCACCCAAGTTCACCCATCTTATTATTTAGATTACTAGCAGTTGTATATAAGCACTTCAAAAAATTGTCACTTTTTACCTGTCTGCCATTACATGATGTAATTGAATGGGACTCTTTTTCATTTGACTGTTTCTCATCAGATCCTACCCATATTTTATCATCTTCCATCCTCTTCTTCTTACTAGGACATAGAGAATCTCCATGAATAGATCCTCCCCTAAGGGATGTTTCTGGCCGAAACACGTGCTCCTCTGCACCTGTCAGCTTTCCCTGAGCCCTTAGTTTAAAAACTGCTCTACGACCTTTTTAATTTTAAGTGCCAGCAATCTGGTTCCATTTTAAATTAGGTGGAGCCCATCCTTCCTGTATGCCTTATACTGCTATGCAATATACAAGCTATATTAGGTCCAATATTTCTTTAAAAGGAATAATATGCACACAGCTTGCCATCCCAAATGGAGTTTCCTAGACACTTCAATTTAAAGACAATGGATTAGATAAAGCAAGTTTATTAACTACAAAGAGAGAGATTTTAAGTGAGTACAAGTAATGAGGCATAAAAGTTAGAAATGGTTACAAGAAAAATAAAGATAAAATGCATCTGGTGCCTAACTTAACAAACTGTGTTAAATTTAATGCAGAGTTTTCTCTCCACACGCGTTCAACAGTCTCACTGACCAAACTTCTTCTTCGAGTGCTTGCTCATGTCGATTCCATTCTAGGTGTGCGCGCGCCCACATGCGCGGCCATCAGAGATTTTTGCCTTAGCAGTATTTGTAGGGCTGGCTGTGGCGCCCTCTGGAGTACCATGCTTATGCCGCAGTATCTCAGGTGCTGCCAGTCCTAGGCCCTCTCAGTGCCTTCTTACCGCCAGTGGTGGTCAGTCGGACCGCCTCTGTCCCTTGCTTCACAAGCAGCCAGCAGTTCCTTTCCTGTCTCAGCCTTGTGCTTCCACTTGTAAATAGTTCTATTGTTTGTTAGTTAGTAGTTAAGTAGCTGTTAAGTGTTCAGTTAGTTAGAATCCCAGTGGGGACTTTGCCCCAGATGGGGCATGCCCCATTCTCCAGGTTTTAATCCCTGCTTCACATGTAACAGGCCTATGTCTGTTAGTGACCCGCACAATAGTTGTCTGCAGTGCCTTGTGGAATCCCACGTGAAGGAGCATTGTCGCATCTGTAAGAACTTTCGACCGCGGACACAGAGGGAACCCAACACGACATACGACTCAGGGCACTCATGATGCAGGCTGCCCTGTGCTCAGCCTCGGCCCGAAACGGAACCCAGCACTTCGGCCTCGGTGCGTAGCACACCTCAGGCACTGGGCTCCTCCCGGCACCGTTCCCCATCCCCAGTGCCGAAAAAGAAGCCAAAGAAGACGGAACCGGGCAAGTCCGATAAAGGTGCTCTGGGCAAAGGACCCTGTGCGGTCCTTATGCCCACTCTGGACCCACACAAGGGCTCTGCCCTAGGAATTCCCCCCCCCCCCCCCCCCCCCCCGCCCCCCCCCCCCGAACCCCCCCCCCCCCCCCCCGAAAAGACCTGCTACCAACTCCGGGGTCTTGGTCATGTCTGCGGCCAATGAGAGGGATAAGCAGGGTCCCACCAGTTCCACCCCTAAAAATAAAGACGCTAAGAGGTTGGACTTGTTTGATCGCAAGATTTATTCTACGGCCAGCCTCCAGTTTCGGGTGGCAAACCACCAGGTCCTCTTGGGCCGCTATAATTTTAACTTGTGGGACTCCTTTCTCAAGTTCAAAGACTCCATGCCCCAGGAGGTGGCCCAGGAGTTTGCAACTCTGGTGGAGGAAGGCACCACGGTGGCTCGGTGCTCCCTCCAAATGGCCTGGGATGCGGTTGATTCGGCTGCCCGAGTGGTCACCTCAGCAGTGGTTATGAGGCGCAGTTCCTGACTCCAGACTGCAGGCCTGCTCCAGGAGATGCAGGCCTCTATCCAAGACCTCCCATTTGATGGTGTCGGCCTTTTCTCCAACCAGACGGACGCACGGCTGCACAGCCTTAAGGCCACACGAATGACTCTCCGCTCTCTGGGGATGCACACTCCTCAGACGTCGAGGCAGCTGTTCCGGCCTCCTCCGCCACCATGACAGTGGCAGCCTCATCAGGGGCCTACAAAGAAACGGGACACTGGGTTTAGCCACTGCCACCCATTGCCATCCCGCTCCCCTGCACAGCCTGGCCTGGCGAAGCACCAAGGGGACCAGAAGCGCTCATTTTGAGGCTGCACCCAAGAGCAACGCACCAGCCATCTGCCCGGATTCTTCCCGCCCTTTCCTCGACCTCTCCCCTTATTGTTCGGCCTGGTCCAGGGTTACGTCGGACTGCTGGGTCCTGGACATAATTGCTCGGGGCTATACATATTTTATCAGGATGATACTGATCAGCAAATTATGAGTTTTCAAATGATTGTTACAATAGTGTGTAGGGTGTGAATACAGGGGTACATTCTGTTACAGTTCCAATATTCAAAATAGGCAAACGAGATGACCAGGGTAAGTAGGCCAGTTAGCCTGACATCAGTCCCAAGCAAAAAAAATGAAAAAAATTGATATAAGATTCAATTGATAAATAATTCAAGGATGGGAATATAATTAATTACAGTCAACATGGCTTTATGGAAAATAGGTCTTGTTAAACATCTGTTTTCATTCTTTGTGAAGATTACAATAGCTGCATAGATGTTCTATATTTAGACTTTTGTAAAGCGTTTGACTTTGTATCACACAACATTCTGATTAAAAATTACTTCTAGACAATATCAATAGAGTACATGGTAACTGGCTAACTGACAAATCCCAGAAAAGTAACAGCCAATGAGGAATCATCTTTGCATGGGAGTGTTTCCAGTGGGCTTCCTCAGGGATCAGTTCTAGGCGCAATGAAATTCAATATTTTCATCAATGTTTTGAAGTAAATATAAACTCACTGCTAATAAAATTTACAGATGAAACAAAAATTGGCAGAGTGATAAATAATAATGGGGACAGGGCAATCACACAGAAAAACTGGGTTCTCTTTGTAAACTGGACCACTTCAAACAAAATATGTTTTAATACAGCCAAGTGCAGAGTTACACATCCAGGAACAATGAACGCAGGCCCTATCTTCCAGGGCCTGCATTCCACGGGAACTGTGCCTGGAAAGCAGTGACTCTGAAAAGGGTTTAGGGGTCATAGTAGACAAACAACTCACCATGAGCTTCTCGTGGAGAAAAGAGTCACAAAAATGATTCAAGGGCTGGAGAAAATGCTTCGCAGTGAGAGAGCTTTAAAGAGCTCCATTTGTTTAGCGTATCAAAAAGAAAAGTAAGTTTATTTGATTATAGAGTCTAGGTATGTTCATGGGGAGATAATACTAGGTACTAAAGTTCTCTTTAATCTAGAGGATAACAGTATAACAAGAACCTGTGGCTGGAAGATGAAGCCAACAAAAATAAACTTAGAAACAAGGCACACATTTTTAACAGTGAAGGTGATTGACCACTGGAAAAAACTACCAATGGAAGTGGTGGATTCTCCATTTCTTGATGCCTTTCTGGAAGATATGCTTTAGCACAGGCCTGCACAACTCGTAAAGCGGCGAGGGCCATATTACTCCAAAGAAAACAGCTGAGGGCCGTAACCCCCTGAGTGCCACCAAACCCCCCCCCGCAGCGCCGCCCGCCCCATGGAAACAAACCCTCCTTCCCCAGCGCCGCCCCACCGAAACAGCAGTATTGAACCTCGGTAATATGTTATAGCGGGCCCCTAAGGTAGTATAATTAAGGTAAAAGAAAAATGTCTTTTTGCTAGAAGTAGAACAAGATCTTCCCCCCACTTTGTAATTAATTGCCCTGTTGAATGAATGAGGTGTGAATGAGGAAGGCATGGAAGGCAGGCACCTCCAGACAGCTGCAACCCTTGCAGAGGGCAGAGCCGGCTCTAGGATTTTTGCCGCCCCACGCAAAAAATGTTTTGGCCGCCTCCCCTTTCTTTTTCGTGCCCCTCTTCCCCCGGCCCCACCCCAACTCCACCCTTCCAAACCCCTTCCCCAAATCCCCAGCACCGCCTCCTCCCCCGGCGTGCCGCATTTCTCCCCCCCCATTGCTTCCTGCGGGCCCCCCGCGACCTCCCGCCCTAGCTCACCTCCGCTCCACCTGCTCCCCCAGGCGCGCCACCGCTCCGCTTCTCCCCCCTCCCTCTCAGGCGAGGGAGGGCGGAGAAGTGGAGCAGCAGCGTGTTCAGGGGAGCAGGTGGAGCAGAGGTGAGCTAGGGTGAGGGGGAGCAGGAAGTAACGGGGGGGTAGAGGAACCGCTCCCCGGTCCAGCTCACCTCCACTCCACCACCACCGCCTCCCCCGAGCGCCCGCCGCTCGGCTTCTCCTCCCTCCCAGCCTTGCTGCGCGAAATAGCGGTTTCGCGCGCGGCAAGCCTGGGAGGGAGGAGGGAGAAGCGGAGCGGCGGCGGTGCGCTCAGGGGAGCAGGCAGAAGCAGAGTGGAGGCGAGCTGGGGCGGCGAGGGCACTTTTTCCCCATGCCCTGGAGTTGGCACCTATGATGGCTGGCGCCAGAATGCCGCACCTAGAAATGTGCCGCCCCAAGCACCTGCTTGTTTTGCTGGTGCCTGGATCCGGCCCTGGGAGAGGGGATGGGAGCCAGACCAGATCAGTAGAACAGGTCAGCCACCGACTCACCACTGGCCTCCTCAGCCCTCCTCCCCCGGCTCGCTTACTCACCCTCCACCACTGCCTGCTCGCTCGCCTCCTCAGCCCCCCACCCCACCTGCCCCCCCGCCACTGCCCGCCTGCTCGCCTACTCAGCCCCTCCTCCCCCGCCACCGGCTCACCTGCCCCCCCTGCCACTGCCCGCCCACTCACCTCCTCAGCCCTCCACCCGCCCGGCTCACCTACTCATTCCCCGCCACTGCCCGCCCGCTCGCCTACTCAGCCCTCCTCCCTCACCCACCGCTTGCCTACTCACCCCCCACAGGCCGCACAGTGAGCCAATCTACTCAACCCCTGCGGGCCGCACAGTGAGCCCACACGGGCCGCATGCGGCCCCTGGGCCGCATGTTGTGCAGGCCTGCTTTAGCATATCCACATAGTGCCTCTCTTCCCCACAACGATGGGTATGTCTACACGGCAATTGGACACCCGCAGCTGGCCTATGCCAGCTGACTTGGACTCGTGGGGCTCAGGCTAAGTGGCTGTTTCATTCAGGGCCGGCTCTGGCTTTCTGGCCGCCCCAAGCAAAAAAACAAAAACAAAAACCTGCGGCGCGGCCGGATCCAGGGTGCAGGGGGACTCCCTGCCCTGCAGATGTGCCCCGGCTAGCGGGAGAAGGGGGAGGGAGCGGGGGGAGAGAGAGAAGGGGGGCGGCCAGGGCTTCAGCGGGGCACTGCCTCACGGCCCCTCCCACCGTGCCCCCTGCCGGGAGGGCTCCACACCGCTCCGGTCGGCTGGGAGGGAAGGACGCGGGCTGCCCTGCTGGGCTTGCTGCAGGGCGCTCCCGTCCTCCACGCCGCTGCCCCCTACAGGGCGGCCGGAGCGGAACAACAACAACAAAAAAAGCGGCCGTGCCGCCCTAGGATTGGGCAGAATGCCGCCTCCTACAAGCTGCCGCCCCAAGCACTAGCTTGCTCGGCTGGTGCCTGGAGCCGGCCCTGGTTTCATTGCAGTGTAGACGTTCAGGCTTGGGCTGAAGCACAGACTCTAGGTCCCTGCGTGGTGGGAGGTTTGCAGAGCTTGCACTGCAGACTGACCCCGAATCGCAATTAAACAGCCCCTTAGCCTGAGTCAGCTGGCACAGGCAAGCTGCGGGTGTCTAATTGCAGTGTTGACAGACCCTATGTAGCCTTGGAGCAAAACTGCTGAGCCCGGAGCCCTGATTAGGGGGCGGAGCTTGGCTGATTAGGGGGCCTATAAAAGAGGCCTCCCAGCCGAGCAGCGGCACAGCTGCGAGGAGCGGCACCAGGAGCCGGCAAACAGGGCTGCTAACAGGGGAGTTTAAGTGGGAGTGAGTCTCATTGGAGGAGAAGGTATCTGTACTTGCGTCTGTCTTTGTAGTGCTTGTGTGTGTAGAGGCCTGTAGGGGCAGTGTGCTGGGAGGGCTGCTGAGCCCGGAGCCCTGATTAGGGGGCCTATAAGGGTATGTCTACACTACAGGATTAATCCGAATTTAGATAATTCGAATTTGGGAAACAGGTTGTATAAATTCGATTGTGCGCGGCCACACTAAGCACATTAATTCGGTTTTTAACCACATTAATTCGGTGGTGTGCGGCCACACTACCCCATTACTTTAACCACAGTAATTCGGTGGTGTGCGGCCACACTAACCCTAATTCGAATTA
>NW_020664584.1:12415228-12468257 GCF_002925995.2 Terrapene triunguis
GCAGTGTGCTGGGAGGGCTGCTGAGCCCGGAGCCCTGATTAGGGGGCGGAGCTTGGCTGATTAGGGGGCCTATAAAAGAGGCCTCCCAGCCGAGCAGCGGCACCAGGAGCCGGCAAACAGGGCTGCTAACAGGGGAGTTTAAGTGGGAGTTTACAGGGGGAGGTGGAAGGGGAGGTAGGAGGGCGCGGCGCGCGGTGTGCTGTGTTGTCCCAGGAGCAGCAGGCAGAGACCACAGCAGCCATGAGCCAAGCAGCGGGGGACACTATGCAGATGATTGCATGCAGCAGCTGTGGTATGTACATGGTCCTCGCTGGGGAGCCTGAACAAAGGTATGTGTGCATGAAATGCCGCCTAATAGACCTGCTAGAGGAAAAGATTAGAGGGCTCCAGATGCAGGTAGATACTATGGTAGAGTTTAGAAGGGGATTCGAGCAGCTAATGGAGCAGAAGCTGGGTGTGGCAGAAGGGGAATGCTCAGGGGTGCAGGTGGAAGCACAGGCTATGGTCTGTGAGGGGGGAAGGTCAGGGGCAGAGCAAGATCAGTGGAAGCATGTGACTGTGAGGAGCAGGCCAAGGAAAAGGAGGGCTAGTGAGGGGGGAATAGAACTCAGGAACAGGTTTGAGTGTTTGGATAACGAGGAAGAGAGGCAGCAGGTGGTAACTGATGGTGGGAGGCAGAGGAAGAAGAGAAGAGCGGCTAGTCCGATAGAGAGAGGGCAGGAGTGGATGGAGACAGCACCAATACCGGGCCCCAGTAGGATAGAGGATGGCAGTAGGGGGACTATAAGGGAAAATAGAGACACAAGAGGTACGACTACAGGGAACAGGGGATAGATTTGTACAGAGTACTGTCACCAGGCAAAGGCAGGTTTATGTGATTGGAGACTCCTTGCTGAGGAGGTTGGACAGGCCTGTGACCAGGGCAGACCCTGAAAACAGAAGGGTGTGCTGTCTGCCGGGCGCTAAGATAAGGGATGTGGACCTGCGGTTGAAAAGGATCCTAAAAGGAGCAGGTAAGAACCCTTTGATCATCCTTCACGTAGGAACGAACGACACGGCTAGGTTCTCGCTAGAGAGAATTAAGGGAGATTACGCCAGGCTGGGGAAGACACTTAAGGAAGTGGAGGCTCAGATTATCTTTAGTGGGATTCTGCCTGTTCCTAGAGAAGGACAGCAAAGAGCTGACAGAATTGTGAGGATAAATAGCTGGCTAAGGGAGTGGTGCTATAAGGAGGGCTTTGGGATGTATGGCCACTGGGAGGCTTTTGGGGACAGACAGCTGTTCTCGCGGGATGGACTTCACCTGAGTAGGGAAGGGAATAGACTTCTGGGAGGGAGGCTGGCTCATCTCATCAAAAGGGCTTTAAACTAGGAATTTGGGGGAGACGGTTGGGAGATGTTCAGTTAATCTCCACGCCAGATTCCAACACTGAAAAGGAGTGTGAGGAGATAAGCACAGACATAGGTAGGGGTAGGGAATTGGACATAAGAAAGAGGGGGAGGATGGACAGCATGGGGTCCGTTCCAAATTGCATAACTAATGGGAGAAAGGATAGACAGCATACGGTAAGATGTTTATACACCAATGCGAGAAGCCTAGGTAACAAAATGGAGGAATTGGAGCTCCTGGTCCAAGAAATGAAACCTGATATCGTAGGAATAACTGAAACGTGGTGGAATGGTAGTCATGACTGGAGTACAGGTATGGAAGGGTATGTGCTGTTTAGGAATGACCGGAAAAAAGGTAAAGGTGGGGGAGTGGCGTTATATGTCAATAATGAGCTAAAATGTAAAGAAATAATAAGTGATGGAATGGATAAGACGGAGTCTGTATGGGCAATAATTACACTGCATAAAAGAACTACTAGAGCCTCCCCCGAGATAGTGCTTGGGGTGTGCTATAGACCGCCGGGATCTAGCCTGGAGGCGGACAGAGAACTACTTAATGTTTTTAGGGAAGTAAAAACTGATAAGAACTGTGTCATCATGGGGGACTTTAACTTCCCAGATATAGATTGGGTAACAAATGCTAGTAACAATAACAGGGCTCAGATGTTCTTAGACATGCTAGCAGATGAATTCCTTCATCAAGTAGTAACTGAACCGACGAGGGGGGATGCCATTTTAGATTTAGTGCTGGTGAGTAGTGAGGACCTCATTGAAGAAATGGTGGTAGGGGACAACCTTGGCTCGAGTGACCATGAGCTAATTCGGTTTAAACTAAATGGAAGGATTAACAGAAATGATACTGTAACTAAGGTTTACAATTTCAAAAAGGCCAACTTTAATAAATTAAGGCAACTACTTAGGGAAGTGGATTGGGCTAACATACTTAGGGATCTAAAGGCAGATGACGCCTGGGATTATTTCAAGCAGAAGTTGCATGAGATGTCTGAGGCCTGTATCCCGAGAAAGGGAAAACAATTAGTGGGCAGGAGATTTAGACCTAGCTGGATGAGCGGGAGTCTCAAAGGGGCGATTAAGAAAAAACAGAAAGCGTACAGAGAATGGAAGAAGGGAGGGATCAGCAAGGAAACCTACCTTAGTGAGTTTAGAGCATGTAGGGATGCGGTGAGAAAGGCCAAAAGCCGTGTAGAGTTGGACCTGGCAAGGGGAATTAAATCCAATAGTAAGAGGTTTTATAGCCATATAAATAGGAAGAAAACAAAGAAAGAGGAAGTGGGACCGCTGAAGAATGTGGATGGAGTGGAAATTAAGAATAATCTAGGCATGGCACAATATCTAAATGAATATTTTGCTTCGGTTTTTAATAAGGCTAATGAAGGGTCTAGGAATAGAAGGAGTAGGACAGAGGGGAATAGAGGAGGGGGGATAGACATTACAGTATCAGAGGTGGAAGCCAAACTTGACCAGCTAAACAGGACTAAATCGGGCGGACCGGATGATCTTCATCCTAGAATATTGAAGGAACTGGCGCAAGAAATTGCGAGCCCCCTGGCGACAATTTTTAATGAATCTGTAAACTCGGGGGTGGTACCGTTGGACTGGAGAATAGCTAATGTGGTTCCTATTTTCAAGAAGGGGAAAAAAAGTGACCCGGGTAACTACAGGCCTGTTAGTTTAACTTCTGTAGTATGTAAGATCTTGGAAAAAATCTTGAAGGAGAAAGTAGTTAAGGACCTTGAGGTGAATGGCAATTGGGACAAATTACAACATGGGTTTACGAAAGGCAGGTCGTGCCAAACCAACCTGATCTCCTTCTTTGAGAAAGTAACAGACCTTCTAGATAAAGGAAATGCGGTGGATCTAATATACCTCGATTTTAGTAAAGCATTTGATACAGTTCCGCATGAGGAATTATTGGATAAATTGGATAAGATGGGGATCGATAGGAAAATCCAGAGATGGATAAGGAACTGGTTAAAGGGGAGACTGCAGCGGGTAGTACTGAAAGGTGAACTGTCAGATTGGAGGGAGGTCACCAGTGGGGTTCCTCAAGGTTCGGTTCTGGGTCCGATTTTATTTAATCTATTCATTACTGACCTCGGAACCAAATGTAGGAGTGGGCTGATAAAGTTTGCGGATGACACAAAGTTGGGAGGCATTGCCAACTCGGAGAAGGATCGGGATATTCTGCAGGGAGACTTGGATGACCTTGTAAATTGGAGTAATAGTAATAGGATGAGATTTAATAGTGAGAAGTGTAAGGTGATGCATTTAGGGATGACTAATAAGAATTTCAGTTATAAGCTAGGAACGCATAGGTTAGAAGTGACTGAGGAGGAGAAGGACCTCGGAGTCCTGGTTGATCGCAGGATGACTATGAGTCGGCAATGCGACGTGGCTGTGAAAAAAGCTAATGCGATCTTGGGATGCATAAGGCGAGGTATTTCTAGTAGGGACAGGGAGGTGCTGCTTCCGTTATACAAGGCGCTGGTGAGACCTCACTTGGAGTACTGTGTGCAGTTCTGGTCTCCTATGTTTAAAAGGGATGAACTGAAACTGGAACGGGTACAGAGAAGGGCAACTAGGATGATCCGGGGAATGGAAAACCTTTCCTATGAAAGGAGACTCGAGGAGCTTGGTTTGTTTAGCCTAACCAAAAGAAGGCTGAGGGGGGATATGATTGCTCTCTTTGATATATTTAAAGGGATAAATACCAGGGTGGGAGAGGAATTATTTCAGCTCAGTGCTAATGTGGACACGAGAACAAATGGATACAAACTGGCCATGGGGAAATTTAGGCTTGAAATTAGACGAAGGTTTCTAACCGTCAGAGGGGTGAAATTTTGGAACAGCCTTCCGTGGGAAACGGTGGGGACGAAAGACCTCTCTGGCTTCAAGATTAGGCTAGATAAGTTTATGGAGGGAATGGTTTGAGGGGATTACGTGATTCTAATCAATTAGGCAATAACGGCCATCGCTGGTAAAATGAGGGTCTGGCTAGAGAATCTTGCCTGTATGCTCGGGGTTCTGCTGATCGCCATATTTGGGGTCGGGAAGGAATTTTCCTCCAGGGTAGATTGGCAGTGGCCCTGGAGGTTTTTCGCCTTCCTCCGCAGCATAGGGCAGGGGTCGCAAGCTGGAAGATTCTCTGCGACTTGAAGTCTTTAGATCACGATCTGGAGACTTCAACAGCAGAGTTAAGGGAAAGTGGGGGGGTCAGCTTTTGTGGCCTGCATCATGCGGGGGGTCAGACTAGATGACCATATTGGTCCCTTCTGACCTTAAAGTCTGAGTCTATGAGTCTATGAACTGCAAAGAGGAGCTAGCCAGACACTCCAGCCAGTAGGAACAGAAGCAGCCAAAGCAGGGACCTTTTTAACCTCTGAACATTCCAGTCAAACCTGTAGAAAGTTCTGACTCTGCCCTGTGCTGATAAGTTGTTTGCTCCAATCCTCCCCGTCTCTCCTCAGTCTCTTCACCTCAGATTCACTCCACACCTGTCCTTACACTCTTCTGCCCCATCCCCCTCACCTCCCTTCTCTTTCCATTTAGCTGATCCCCTCCTAAGTAACTCCTCCCACGAAAAAAAATGTGGAAGTACTGTATTGTTGGTTGTCCACAGAAATGGCATAATTGAAGGAGAAAACAGACCTCTAGTGGAGAAGGCCTGCAAGGTCATGGGACTCCCCTCAGAGCTGTCAGCAGCAAGGGAGTAGGGGTGGGTGCTGGGAGTGAGTTAGGGCTGTGGGTTTGCTGAGAGGATTTATTGGTGGGGCAGGATGGGACACTAAGAATCCCTCAGTGCCAACTGGCAAAGAATTCCCTGTTTTGTAACAGGAACTCCTTTCAGGCCTGAATGTGACACTTTATACCTTGGGGGAACCCCCATATTCATCATTTGTTCACAAATCTAGTTCTTTTCTTTAAAACAGAACAAGACAAAATCACAAAATGGGACAGAAAAATATAGCAAAGACGGATGCAACTTCTGCCGCTGGTGCTCTCCTTCACTTCCAGCCTTTCTGCTGGGAAGTTACAGGCCTGGCTCATGGTTTTATTAGCCACTCCAAGATCTGACAAATGTTCACCAGCACCAGGGAGTTTAAAGCATTGCTTTTAGCTCCCTTTCTGGTCCTATGCTTACAGCAGTATTGCAAAGGGTGGAGTCAGCTTGGTGCCTAAGCCTATTGCTTATTAGACAGCTGCTCAAAAGATAAAGTCAGTACCTAGGAGAAATAAGGTGAGGGGAAAAAATGATACACAAGGGAGGAGATGAGAGCAGGAACCTCAGGCACATGCCTTAGGTGTTGTTCAGGAGTTAATCTGTGGAGGGGGTGATGCCATCTGATTCCCTCTCTATGGCCTGCTCAGGACGTCTTTCCAGATCAGGGCAACACAGACCCATTGGCATCATGGTGGATGCTGGGGTCCCTCCCAGGAGACAATCTGCTAGGGACAGTAGCAGCCATGATGACGAAGTTCACTCCCAGTCTGCCCGCCCCACTGGCTCTTTAAGTGACCCCCGCATAAGCACTGTCTAGCTGGGGGTGGCAGCCTCAGCCTATTAAAATTAACCAGGCAAAACACATTTGGGGGTTTCCAGCTATAAGCATTTCCAGAATCCATCCCACCTCAATGTCTAGGAGCTTTCAGCATACCAGTTTTTCCTCTCGCTTTTAACAACATTTCTATCTAACAGGCTCAGAAGGATGTTTATTGCCTTGTACAGTTTAGGGTACAGGTCTCCACACAGCAATGAGCTCATTGTATATCTTTACAGCATGTAATGTTTCTGCGGGTTTGTGCCGTCATTTGGTCAGATCACAGAAGTGCTCAAACTGGAAACCTTCTATGAAAGGCAGTGGCAGTGGCGTCACTTTTCTGACCAGTTCCCCAGACTGGTCGTTAAGGACGGTGTTGGGCGGGAGCTGCCATAATTTGAATTAGTCCTGATCATGTACGTCCATTAGCGATCCCAGGGTATTTTTCTGCAAGCAGGGGTGTTAAACCCAATAGCCTGGCTAAACTGAACTGGGGTAATTGGATTCTGCATCCCTTGCCATTTCCATTGGCTACTGTATTATTTTTCACCTCCTGACTTCAGCTGTTCTGTGGTGCCATTAAACAGCTATTGCCTCTCCCCCCAGCAGGAGTAGCAGTGGGTGTTGTTACTTCAGATTCCTTCTTGCTTATCTCCCATACTCCTTGCATCTGTGAACAGACATTTCAATACATTAACTCATGTTAAATTCTTATTGTTTCAGAATAGCTCTGACTTTTCTCCTGTACTCTTCCTGGAAGCACCAGTCCTACAGTTCAAGTTAGGTGAATGCTCCCCTCCTCCAGCTCTCCTGTGTCTGGCAACTGCTGCTTATGTCTGTGCAATGTGTAAGGGCAGGTCTACAGTGCCGCTTAAGTCGAAAAAGACACCCCCCCCGCCCAAGCGAACCAAGTTACAGCGACCTAAGCGCTGTCTGCACCGGCGCTGTGTCAGCAGGAGACACTCTCCCACCGACATAGCTTCCACCTCTTGCGGATGTGGAGTAATTCTGCTGCTGGGACAGTGCTCTCCCGTCGGCATAGAGCGTCTTCATCAGACACGCTACAGCGGCACAGCTGTGCCGATGCAGCGCTTCTAGCATAGACCTGCCCTAAGGAATGAGTGAGAGATTTCTGGTGAGTCCCTGGACAGGAATATTTGATCAATGTGTTGGCTTTCAAATGTCCTAGGACTAAAAACAGGCATTCCAACTGGTCACCTTTCTAATCAGTTTTCTTTTCTTTTTTAGGTCCACCTGCTGAGCCACTGGAGCCCACCAGACCTTTACCAACTCTTCCTGTGCGCAGGATTCATTCCCCTTCGGAAAGGAAACATGAAAGACAGCCAAGACCCCCCAGGCCACCTTTAGGTGATAGGCCATCAACTCCAGGCATGAAACCCAACATCTGTGATGGCAACTTTAACACTGTGGCTCTGTTTAGAGGAGAAATGTTTGTTTTCAAGGTACTAAATCTGTCTTATCAATGATGTTTTCTTTAAGCTTTATATCCTGGAAAAGAATAATACGTGTAAATAATTACACGTTATCAGCTATTTTACGGTATCACTTTGCTCTACTGAAAACAGTTCTATTATGTGTAACTGACATAATCAATGAGCATGAGAATTTTGAAAGGAAAGTTTTAGCAGATTCGAAAATACTTTACTAACACTTGGCATGGTGCCTAAGTAGAAGGGCATAAATGAAAGAGTGTTCTTTGTGATGTTCATAATCTTGCTTTGCCTTCAGAATTACCTGCATCCTTGACAAAAAATAAACCAGGTTCTGTTTAATGTTTTTAAAGCAAAAATATCAGATAGCAGACTCTTCTAAACAGCCATGCAACCTACAGTTGAGAAGCACCCTTCTTTCACTAATTCATTGTTCAATGGCATTCTTCCTACATAGCAGATGTAATCATAAAGCTATATTAACAAATCTGTATCTAGAATACATCAGCATTTTGATGATATCTTACTTTACTTCTACTTAGCTCTTTTCATCAGTAGAACTGAAAGTACTTTACAAAGGAGGTCAGTTTCATTATACCCCGTTTTATACGTGGGGAAACAGGCATAGAGAAGCTCCATGACTTGCCCAAGGTCAGCCGGCAGACCAGTGGCAGAGCCAGGAATACAACACAGATCTTCTGAGTCCCAGTCCAGTACTGTATTGACTAGACCACATTGCCTCCCTGAGCACATTACCTAGCACTGCTCTGAGAAGGCTGGAGGGACTGATAAAGCAGGGAAGGGGCCTCTCTAAAAACACTGCAATTTTTTGTCTAGAGTGGGTATATAACCTGCTGGTTTCTGTGGGCGTAAGCATATTCTGAGAACAGCGAACAGATCAGACCTGGCAGGGGAGACATGGGGGAGAATGCCTAGTTTGAGGATCCTGATGAGGCCTAGATGTGAGTCAGCCACCAAGAAGCTCAATAGTGTCAGTACTTAAGTGGGGAAATGCATGTCCACTGCTGCAAATTTAGGCACCATGGGGACTTTACCAGCAGGAATTCAGGGCTAGGCAGTGGTTTGGGGGATCTAAATTTTGGATATAGGTGCTTAAAATGGCAACTAGTAGCGTACTCTCCTTTGTGGATCTAGCTCTTAGAGTTGGGTTAGATCCTAAAGCTCAAATATCTGTTATGGAGGTGCCAGTCTCAGCGTCATTGTTAAGGTTGAGTTCCTTTTTATACTTAAAGAAAGGATTCAGCCTTTTTATTTATATGAAAAATATGGCAAGTCCTCTGGGAGAAGAGAATGAATTTTCTGAGAATGTACAAGTATTATACATCCATTAATTATTAGATGTTATTAGTTAAATTGGAGAAGATGGGATTAATATGAGAATTAAAAGGTGGATAAGGAACTGGTTAAAGGGGAGACTACAACGGGTCATGCTGAAAGGTGAACTGTCAGGCTGGAGGGAGGTCACTAATGGAATTCCTCAGGGATCAGTCTTGGGACCAATCTTATTTAACATTTTTAGTACTAACTGTGGCACAAACAGTGTGAGTGTGCATCTGAAGAAGTGAGGTTCTTACCCACGAAAGCTTATGCTCCCAATACTTCTGTTAGTCTTAAAGGTGCCACAGGACCCTCTGTTGCTTTTTAATAAAATTTGTGGATGTCATAAAGTTGGGAGGTATTGCCAGTATGGAGGAGGATCAGAATATCATACAAGAAGATCAGGAGGACCTTGAAAACTGGAGTAATAGAAATGGTATGGTTTCAGAGTGGTAGCCGTGTTAGTCTGTATCAGCAAAAACAACGAGGAGTCCTTGTGGCACCTTAGAGACTAACAAATTTATTTGGGCATAAGCTTTCGTGGGCTAAAACCCACTTCATGAGATGGGTGGAAAATACAGTAGGCAGGTATAAATATACAGCATATGAAAAGATGGGAGTTGCCTTACCAAGTGGGGGGTCAGTGCTAAGGAGCCAATTCAGTTAAGGTGGAAGTGGGCTATTCTCAACAGTTGACAAGAAGGGAGGAAAAATCACTTTTGTAGTGCTAACGAGTTCAGTGTAATCAAGGTGACCCATTTCAAACAGTTGACAAGAAGGTGTGAGTATCAGCAGAGGGAAAATTAGTTTTTGTAGTGACCCATCCACTCCCAGTCTTTATTCAGGCCTGACATCAAATTAGGTCACTACAAAAATTAATTTTCCCCCTGCTGATACTCACACCTTCTTGTCAGCTGTTTGAAATGGGCCACCTTGATTACACTGAACTCGTTAGCACTACAAAAGTGATTTTTCCTCCCTTCTTGTCAACTGTTGAGAATAGCCCACTTCCACCCAATGAACCACCCAAATTAGGAGAACACATTCCCCCCAAGACATTTGTAACCACCTGTAGTAACACATCATAAAGTAACACACACACACACACATTAAAGGATAGTAATGATTAGTACCAGTCCCTAACCTGTTATAATGCTAAGAGAAAGCATCTTCCTATAAACTTAGCCAAATCTGGTTGGAATGCAGTCATTGCTCAAGATCAGTGCGACTACACAGAGCTCAAGTTCGTCATTATGGCATCTGGGGGCATTTCATGCTCTAATTAGTGGTTGAATGCAGGGTATAAAAGTTCAGACACTCCAAGAGCCCTTTTTCTGTTCCTAGGATCGTTGGTTTTGGCGTCTGCGCAACAACCGAGTGCAGGAGGGGTATCCCATGCAGATTGAACAGTTCTGGAAAGGCCTTCCTGCAAAGATTGATGCTGCCTATGAGAGATCTGATGGGAAATTCGTTTTCTTTAAAGGTAGAGTATGTTTACAATACAATTTTGCATCACTGTTCTAATCACTCTTTCCGCGGCGAGCTTTGAGAAATGGGATTTTTGCTTGTCTGTTGTAGCATTGTATTGGTTGGAACTGTATCTCATGTTGGAACCATTTGTGGAAATCCACAAAGAAAGGTAACTGAACTCCTCACAAATCCTCACTTCTGATTACTCAGAGCCAGATGTTAAAAGGTATTTGGGCGCTTAAAGATGCAGCTAGGTGTCTAGTAGGATTTTCACAAGCACTGTGGCCTAGATCCATAAAGGCACTTGGGGCCCTTACTGCCGCTGTAGGCACCAGGTCCTCAAAACCCTGCTCAGCTGCGGCCTAACCCTGTCGGTGTCTAAATCCTCAGAGGTGCCTAAGTCTCTGCTAGTGGGAATATGCAAAATTACCTAAGTCCTGATGCTCCTGAGTTGCTTGGTGCCCTAGCTTATGCCTAAGCCCTAGTGGGATTCTCAAAATAGGCATTCCCCTAGCTGCCTTTTGTACAGAGCATGATCCAGTAGGCAGAAGTCGTAGGGGGCTAGTGGAGAGGTGGGTGTGTTCAGTATCCCCCAAACCCCAGTGGCTACAGCATTCCCATGGGAGGTGGGAGACCCGGGTTTGTATCCCCACTCTACCTGAGTTGGAACAGGGATTTGAACCCACAGCTCTTACATGAAAGGCTAGTGCATCCATTGGGGGGCTTCTCTCAATCTCTTGTTGAAGCCGTCGCACTTTGTATAAAGATTTATTGGCATGGGGACTTGAACCCACTGTCACGTGACCCTCCCACAGGTATGTGAGTGCTCTGAGCGCGAGGCTATGGAGTCAGTCTCTCACTTGCCCAGTGAATATTTCATTAGTTATATAAAGTGGAACAGCTTCAACAGGACTGCTTGAGAGAGACCCCCGCAAGACACTCTACGCTGAGGGGTAGAGCACCTGGCCTTAAATGTGGGAGCCCGAGGTTCAAATCAGGCAGAGCAGCAGTTTGGACCTGGGACTCCCACATTCTGGGAGTGTGCTCTAGTTATTGGCTATAAGGGTGTGGGGTTGTCTGTCTCTCACAGCTGCTAGGACACAGGCTACCTAAATGGCTGACCTGGCTTAAGATGGCTGAGAATCCTGACCAGAGAGAGGTGCCTAACTACCTTTGAGGGTATCATGGCTTCACAGGGTCTGGTCTATGCCCCAGCCTGTAGCCAGTCCCTTGGGAGTGACCCCTTTGGTGTGCTGGTCCACACAGTTCCACAGGCCAGGCCCGTGGCCTCCAAAATTGGGCCTTCAGGTGCCAGAAATCTCTGTGGCCTCCTGCAGTGAGTCCAGCCAAGCCAGACACTGTGGGAGGCTTGTTCTTACCCTTTGCAACCCCAGGCAGCCTTGTCAAACAAGATAACAATTGTTAGTGTCCTGGCCTACAGAATCTGAAAGTCATTAGGTTACCACAGAGAAGCAAAGGTTAAGACAGAGATCAGACTGGCCAACACCAGGGCCCTTGGGCCGTGCTACCATAGGAACCAATTTTCCTTCCTCTCTCTGGGCTTTTCTATACTTAAAACACCACAGCAGCATAGCTGCACCGCTGCAGCACTTCACTTTTGGCACTACTTACACCGAAGGGAGGGGGTCTCCTGTCAGCGTAGACAATCCACCTCCCCAAGAGCCAATAGTTAGGAATTCTTCCATCGACCTTAGCACTGGCCACACAGGGACTTAGGCTGGCTTAACTCTGCTGCTCAGAGGTGTGGATTTTTCACACCCCTGACCGACATGTTCCAGTGTAGACCAAAGGTCTGACTCTGTCCCTCCCTTTGTCTGTCAGTCCCAGGAGCAAGCCCTTGTGTCTGTGTCTGTGTGAGCTCACAGAGCCTGACACCTTTCCCCTTTGTTCTTCAGCTAGGGGGCCTTTGCTCTGCTTCCTGGCAGAGAAGTGGGGGGAAATCTCCTCCTCTTGGCTGTTGGTCACTAGGTGTGAATGCCCTGGCCATTAAGTCTCCATTGTCTTGGCGGGATCCTCCATTCACATGCATAGAGTCTGTTCAGTTTGTTAATGACTCAGGCGGTTAGGAGTCAAACATTCGGTCCCTTCCCTTTATGGTCAGTACACTGAAGTGCAAAGCCTAGAGGAAAACCGAGGTACACGCAGGAATCATAAAAATACCATCAAAATTCCCACATTGGTCACAGATGGGCAGGGCTTAGGCCTCGCCCCTCTCTACAGCATGTCCCACCGCTCAGCATGCTGGCTTCTGTGAATCTCTTTCTTAGGCCCCTAACTTCCCCATACAATGCCTGTGGTCCGGGGTGCCTAGGACTTAGTCCTCTTTGTGGATCTAACCCCATGGCGCTAACTCCCACTGAAGTCATAAAATCAATGGAATTGGGCAATTAAGCACTTTTTAAAATCCAAGGAGGCACCTATCTGTATCTTTAGGCAACTACCTCCCTTTAAAAATCTGGCCTTACCCACTTCACTCCTGATCTCAGGGAAATGAGGGGAGGATTTGGCAAAGAGGTGACCATCTCTAGATGGAAAGTGATTGCTGAATAGAATTCATTGTAAAACCAAACATACAGCAGTGCCACCAGTACAGTAGACAGGCTTCACCATGTTTTATGCCTGTGTAGTCTGGCGTGGATCTCGTCGTAAATGGCAAATAAAGTGATTCTGGACGGCATGCAGCAGGGACAGGTGGGAGCCACATAATTGATGATTGTACAGAGTCCGAGGAACATGAGATTGGCAAGTCTATTCAATCACATCTTGCTCACTGCAATATTCCATTATAAATGTAATTTTGACACATCCTTACAAGCTCTTTTTAGCCTGAAGATAGAGGAGAATGTCTTTGAATTCTTGAGGCAAACCTGACTATCCACTTATAAATTATTGGACTTCGAAAAAGACTCGTGTTTCTCACTTGTCAAAAATTGTTCCCACAATCCCTTTTTCATTCAAAAGTCAAAAACAGATTTTTTTCTATAAAACTCAAGTTTTACCAACTGGGCCTTAGTGAGAATTTTAACATATGGACCCCTCTTGTGAATAATGGCTTATAGCTTTTAAAGTTACTCAGAGTCATATTCCTTACTGTTTTGAGTGCCAGCAGGTGCCCTGCAGAGATTACAGTGACTCTAAGAAACCTTAAATCTACTTTAAATTCTACCTAATCTAAGTCTTCACTTAAAAAAAAAAATCACCAGCAATTTTTCTCATGAAGATTCTCCACAATGTAAACCAATGACTAGGATTGTTTGTCAGTACAGTCGGTCAAACTGTTTATAGTGAATCATTTATCCAACCCATTTATTCCCACAAATGTTCTGTGAACAAACAGAATTTTTAGGACTCTCTATTTGTAAATGTTTGTCAAATCATATGTGTGTATTAATCACAGTTTATGGACTGTCCATTAATGGAGCCACTACACTTATTTGTTATCCCTATATATTACATATGATTGGTCACCCAAGTCACATGGTATTGTTTCTGTTTCCTAACTGGATGACTGAGGCTTTGTAAAGGAGAGTTTATAAAGGAATCTTTGGTTCTCAACAGGAAAGGAAGGGGAGGGAGCAGGAGATGAATAGACCTAAGGAATTCTAGGACATTTAATTTTTTCCTGTCCCATTCTGCACAACCAAGAGCTTATATTTGGCTCCTTATGTGGACCCCAGATGTAAAAATAATTGGCTTCCTTCCTAACTGGGGGAAACAAGAAAGAAATCTTGCGGCCTTTTCTATAGCACTCATTGCTGTCGTATCTGAGCCTGACAAATATTAATGCGTTATCTTTGCAGCAACCCTATTATATAGGGAGGGCTTCACAGACCGGGAACTGAGGCACTGGGAGATTATGGCCAAAATTTTCAAGAGTCTCCAGTAATTTTAGATGCTCCAGTTATATAATGAGTGAGCAAGCAAGAGAATGATTCTACAGCCTGATGGTTAGAGCACTCCCCAAGAAGTGGGAGACTCACGGTCCAGCCCTCCTGCTCTAAGGTATCTTTATTTAACCCAAAGTGGAACAGCTTCAAGAAGAGAGACTGAGGATAGTGCACATCAGAATATCTCACAGCCCAGTGGTTAGGGCCTGCATCTCAGAGGTAACAGCTGCCTGTTCAAATCCCTTCTCCCCCTCAGATAGAGGGGAAACTTGAACTGAGCGTCTCCCACCTCCTGGGGGAGTTCTCTACCCACTGGCTAAAAGTTACCAGGGAGCTCCTTTCCCACCCTCTGCTCTGAGGCTGGCCCCACAGGTGAGTTAGGTGGAGGAACATCTAGCTTCCCCCACTCTGTGCATCACACTGGAGCTTAGGCCTCCGGGTGCCTAGAGGGAGCCAGCAGTGTGCATATCCAGAGCCAGGAACATAGGTGCCTAGGAGACCTTTACAATAGAAATGTAGGTGCTGAGTGATTTTAGGTGCCTGCTGACTTGGGCAGCGGCAGCTGAGTGGGGATTTTGTAAATACCACTGGAGCCTAAATTTGGGATTGTAGAGGTCTAACGTGGCAGTTAGGTGCCAAAGTCCCTTTGTGAATCTAGCCCTAGCCCTAGCTAACTGACTAGGGTGACCAGACAGCAAATGTGAAAAATTGGGACAGGGAGCGGGGGGGTAATAGGAGCCTATATAAGAAAAAGACCCAAAAATCTGGACTGTCCCTATAAAATCGGGACATCTAGTCACCTTATAACTGACCCCACCGCACATGTGGGGAGGTAGGGCAGGACTTTTTTATGCCATTTTCCCACCCTACCTCACAGGGGTGTTTTGAATATAAATTCATTCATGTTTGTTAGGACTAACACAGAAACAAAGTGACATGCCCAAGGCCATGGAATCTGGCAAAGCTACAGTTCAAATTCAGGGCCTGCAGCCTTCCAGCCCTGAGCTCATCCCTTCCTGCTAGTTGGGCTGAGCCTTCACAGCTCCCATTAACTGCAGCTGCTGTGAACGCTCAGCACTTCAACAACATGTTCAAGTCCTTCTTGTGGGGTCCCGGTACCGAGCCCAGAATCTCCTGACGCAGATTACAGGTCCCCGTCAAAACAGGGGGGTCGATTTCCCAACTTGTGGGGAGGGATAGCTCAGTGGTTTGAGCATTGGCCTGCTAAACCCAGGGTTGTGAGCTCAATCCTTGAGGGGGCCACTTAGGGATCTGGGGCAAAATCAGTACTTGGTCTTGCTAGTGAAGGCAGAGGGCTGGACTTGATGACCTTTCAAGGTCCCTTCCAGTTCTAGGAGATAGGTATATCTCCATATATTATTTATTATAACTTTACAATTCTTAGCCAAGCAGCACAGTGGCGCCTCCCTCGTGCCGTACAGCCCCAGATTGGCTCCAGCCGGAAGCAGAATCGGTTGGTCCTTTGCTCCTTTCGAAGCAGGGGCAGCTCTGGCTTTTTTGCCGCCCTAGGCTTTTTTGCCGCCCTAGGCAAAAAAGCCAGCGGCCGCCGCCCACACCCCCATTGCAGCAGGGGCTCTCCGCTCTCCCCCCGGCGGCCAGAGCGCCAGGGGGAGTACGGAGAGCCCCCGGTGGCCAGAGCGCCGGGAGGAGGGCGGAGAGCCCGGCCGGGGCTCTCTGCTCTCCCCTGCGGCCAGAGCGCCGGGAGGAGGGCGGAGAGCCCGGCCGGGGCTCTCCGCTGTCCCCGGTGGCCAGAGCGCCGGGGGGAGGGCGGCAAGCCCGGCCGGGGCTCTCCGCTCTCCCCGGCGGCCAGAGAGCCCCCGGCGGCCAGAGCGCCGGGAGCAGGGCGGAGAGTCCGGCCGGGGCCCCGCTCTCCCCGACCGGCCGGAGCACCGGGGGAAGGCGGCGAGCCCGCTGCGGCTCCGCTCTCCCTGGAGGCCGGAGCGCCACGGGGTGGGCGGCGAGCCCAGTCGCGGCCCCGCTTTCGGGCCAGAGCGCCCCGCCGTGCCGCCCCCCTCCAGGCGCCGCCCCAAGCACATGCTTGGTGGGCTGGTGCCTGGAGCCGGCCCTGTTTCGAAGGCACTCGGATAACTGCCGATTCCCTACAGAACTATCACCAACTGCTGGGGCAGCCAGGAATACTTGGCGTATGATGTCTATTAAATTTAAAAATCGCCGCCTTCTATGTACCCAGGTCTCTAGCTGGGGTAACTTGAAACTCTGAATAGCAGGCAACCTCGTCAGCTGGCCGGATTGGCTTAGGAAAGGGATTCTGACCATCAGCCAGTTTATTGACTTCCCCCCTTTTACAACACTAAATGGAAGGTTCAAGGTGGAGACTCAGGAGGAGTGGCAATACATCCAATTTAAACATGCCCTCTCCTGTCTGCTTGGCCCCGATGCCCACGCTACCCCGGCCCATCTGCACTGTTTCCATCTCTCCAAATATGACCCTGATTGCCAAGACGGATGGCAACACTATGTGCACACCTGGCCAGCGAATCTGAACTAAACACATATCCCCTAAAAATCTAATGGGAGGAGGAACTAGGCCAGTTATTCTTTGCTAACTAATGGAAACAAATTTTAGCCAGGTTTGTTCCTTACACTTCCATTTAAGATCACACCAGCAGAAAATGACATGGAGGATGTATTAGACCCCGATCTGACTCTTCAAACAGCTGCTGCTGAGTCAGACTAATGTTGGCACTGTGATTCAGCGGGTGCTGACGTAACCCATATGCTCTGGGAATGCTCCTCTGCCTGTAGGATTTGGACAGAACTGAATTGCAGTGTTAATTTTTCCTATCAAATACAATTGTTACAAGCTAAGCATGCAATTTTAAACCTAGTGACTATTAGTTGGGAGGTGAGTGTGAAAGAGACAGGTGTGTGTGTGTGTGTGTGTGTGTGTGTGTGAGACAGAGAGAGTGTGTGTGAGTGAGAGAGACCATGTGTATGAGAGACAGAGTATATGTGTGTGTGTGTGTGAGAGAGAGACACATCATGTGTGTGAGACAGAGAGAGACAGAGACAGTGTGTGTGTGTGAGAGAGAGTGTGTGTGTTGGAGGTGCGGCAATCAGCAGTCTGAAGGTTCGTTCAGACAACAGCAGCCGCCAGCAGCTCCTCCGTCTCCCTCCTGACCCCTGGCCCCCACCCCAGCCCAGCAGAGATAGGGTACATGGGCGGGGAGGCAGGGGGAGGGGGACACCCTGACATCAGCGCCCCCTTCCTCCCCTCCCCCGGGTCTGCCCAGCAAACAGGAGGCTCCTGGGAGCAGCTAGCCAGGTGTGGCTCCAAGGCAGGTGCAACGCAGTTGCAGATGGCAGCAAAGCAGCGGGGGAGGGGCACGCCTGCTCCGGAGGCGCCCCGTTTATAACGGCGCCCCAGGCTTTCGCCCCATTTGCCCGTGCCTAAGGCCAGCCCTGGAATTCAGGATGAAAAGGATCCTGGGAAGGGCATTCATTGTAATTATGTTTGTTTTTCCCCAAAGGCTGAGAGGCAGTGTCTGCCATCTATTGAAATTGCTGCTAACTGCATGAGTAATGGGGCAGGTTACCCTTGACTAAGTTTTTATTTCCTTAGGGAACAGGATGCCAAGATATCGGAGGTTTGTCTGTTGCCATCTAAATGTCCCTATAGGAGAGTCGGTTCCAGCTAGATCCAATGAGATCTTCATTGCTTCCGACTTATCCCAATTTATCTTATTGCCAGAGAATTTACCCAAATTATCTATTGCTTGTAGGATATTTGGAGTTGATTGATCAGGATTTTTAATAAATAGGAGGATGTGGTCTGCATATAGAAGGATTTTTGTCTCCTGACTGCCTGATTTGATCCCTTGAATGGTGTTCCCTAATTAGTATGGCAAGCAGTTCTAATGTTAGATTGAACAGGATGAGGAGAGGGAGCATGCCTGTCTAGTTCCCTGAAGCAGATCAAAGTGGGGGGGACATTGTGCTATTTGTAAGGATATGTGAGTTGGGATTGGAATATAGCGGCTTCATCCATGAAATAAAGGATTTCCCCAACCCAAATTTATCCAGGATACAAACCAAATATCACCAGTTCACTCTGTCAAAGGCTTTCTCTAATGGTGTGAAATGATTTTATGGGAATGTCTAGACGGTTGATGGAATGCCACAACATTAATCAATTGACATGTGTCATCTGAACTATGCCTTTTTTTCATAAATCCCACCTGCTTGGGGTGAACCATCCCTCTCTACTTTTTCAAGCCACTTCGCCAATATTTTTGAAAGTATGTTTATATCAGCATTGTTTAAAGAGATGGGTCTATGGCTGTTACACTTTGGCACATCCTTACCTAGTTTAAGTAGTACAGTAATTAGGGCTTCTCTCATAGTAGGAGATCAGGTACCTTTTTTTAAGGCATCTGTGTAAAATGTAGGGGCCAGAATTTTTCTGAAACTTTGTTAGAATTCTGTTGATAGGCCATTGGGGCCGGGAGTCTTGCCCGGACTCATGTCCTCCATTGCCTTGATCGTTACAAGGGAGAGGCCAGCCTGGCCTGCGGCTCTTCTGAGATTTGTGGGAGTTTAAGAGGTTTAACAGAAGTATTCAGTTCTTCTGGGTCAGGTGGTGAATCATTATTGTAAAGAGCCTGTAGAATTTCAAAAATTTGTCACTGATTTCTTTTTGCTTACTAATAACCTACCCTTGTTCTGACTTGTGTGATACCATTCAGGACCTTTGACCTCTCACTTTTAATCTGTATGTGAGAATCTTGCCCACTCTCTCCCCCAACTCCCAGTATGTTTGATTCTAAAAAGAGCAAATTCAGCTTGTGCTGAAGTCAATCTGTTGATTTCATACCGAAGATTGATTAATTTTTAAAGATTTCCTTGAGAGGGGTAGTTTGCACATTCTAAATCCATTGTTTGGTTAATTTCCGGAGCTGAGCCTGGCTAACCCCTCTTTCCTGAGTAGAAAATCATCCTGCCCCTAATAAAAGCTGTTAGTGCCTCCCATAAAGTCGAATGGGGTATCTCTGGTGTGTCGTTCATTGCAAAGAAAAACAAATTTCTGCTGTGATATAGTCTGAAAAATATTATCTTTCAAAAGAGAGGAGTTCAGTCTCCATCTCTTACAAATCCAGTTTGTGTCAGGAGGGGAAAACTGTAGTATCACTGGTGCATGATCAGAGATCCTGATAGATTTGCTTTCGTTATTAAGTATGGAGTCCGTAGAAATCAGGAAGAAATCTATTTGTGAATATGTGGAAAGTGTGGAGGAAAAAAAGTAAAACCCTTCATTGTAGGACTCTGCAACCGCCATACATCTTTTAACCCCAAGTCATCTTCTATATAGTCTTTCTAATGGTTCTAGCATGTTATTGTGTACACTGGGGCCAGCCTGACTTGTCTAAAAAAGGATCCAACACCTCATTAAAATCTCCTACTGTGATGATTGATTCTAGTGGGATAGTAATTAATTTGGGGGGAAAAAACCTTGGCTCATCTTTATTAGGTCCATATATATAAATTAGGGTATATAGAGAGTCAGAGATCTTAGGTTTCACCAGCAAAAATCTACCTTCCTCATCTTTATTTACATCTAGAACTTATAAATTCAGTCTTTTTCAAAACAATATTCCTACACCTTTGGTTGCTAAACACCCTTCCCCCATCCAGCCCATTCTAAATTTCTCTGCCTCCAAGTTATGAAGGTGGGTTTCCTGTAGGAAGATAATATCTGCTTTCAGTGTTTCTAGATGAGTGATTATTCTTTTTCTTTTTATCGGGTGATTCATCACCTTGATGTTCCTGGAAACACAATTTATAATATTAGGCATCAGGAGTGCTTACGTCAAATATTTCTTTATCAGGTACCTGCATAGTGTCATTGCTTGGGCCACAGTTACTTACAGATCTAGGAAAGGTATGTCTGGGTTCCCCCTCACCACCCCGGAGACGTGAACGGGGAGGGGGAAACAGAGAGAGTTAGGCAGAGTGGGAAAGATAAAAGATCATGTGGGTGTGACAGGGTGCTGGGCAGGAACTCCTGAGCCAGCCCTCTGTCAGGCCAGCTCCAATTAAGGGAGGTAAATTGGAGCTGGCTAGAGAAACCTGCACCAGATTGGCAAATGGGAAACAGCTGCCAGCCTAATTAGCTGGGAGCTACATACAGCCTAGAGGAAGGAAGCCGGGGAGATCCAGAGAGTGGAAGGAGAACGGCAGCTCTTCCCTCCTGGGTGCAGAACCTGAGACGTCCCGAAGGCTGAACCCCAATCTGTATATGGTGAGAAGGTGGTGGGCGCGTCCGCATGCTGTAAATAAACTGCACCGGTGATTGCTGAACCCCAGGGGCTCTGAGTGGTTTGTGAACGCAGCAGAGGCAGGAGCAAAGGGGACCCTGCTACACCCTGTTACAGTGAGAAACAGAAAAAAGAAATGAAGTGATCAAAATTGACCAAAGATCACTTGAAAAATACATAATTCTTATCCAAACCGAAATAGGACCTAAATCCATGAGATTTACAAGGGGGTGACCTCATCACTCACTCCCACCACCACCCCCAAAACACCCAATTGGAGTATAACTGGATTCCCTTTAGCTTTATAAAGAAGAAATAGTCTGATATCAAAAGAGGACGTGGTTTCTGCTCTGTTCACAACAACAACAGAAGGGGGAACAAGTCTGTAGTAGATATTTAAGAAAGTTATGCAAATTGTTTGAATAACCGTATGCTAACATAACCGGCTCATTTGCAGATAAGAATTCATTAGCAGACCTGTTCTGCCGACACTTTGCCCCCTAGAGCCTTGTCCATGCTGGATTATAATGCAAACGCCATTGCGCAAACGTTCTATCAGCAATAGAAATCAACACAGCATTTCTCACAACTCATTTAACAAAAATAAAAATGAAAGAAAAGTCCCTGCACGAATGTATTGCCAATCTCACAATAACACGGTCTCAGCAATCTGCTGAATCAGAACCAGCCCGAATCATCATTCCTGGGTAGGATTTTAGGAGCTCAGATTTCTTTACAGTTGGGAATGGAAACGATTTGTCATGAAACCAAAAGTTTCATTACGTTGCTTAGCTCTGGTACCTCTTACACATGTACATTTAAGGCAAATGGGTTGAATAGTTTCAGATTTACTATAAACCCAGAATCTAGGAGATTAGCTGGGGATGGAGCAATGTAAAATCACTGGGGGGAAGAGGAGGGGTTGGAAAAGGTACCAGGAGAGAGAGGCCTCAGACAGAAAACAAACTCACACTGCTCTGTTGAGCCCTGCTGCTGATCCACAGGCATAAGGCATCCCCAGGCCCACTGCAGCACTTTGCTTTGGGTATGTCCAGACTACCCGCCGTATCGGCGGGTAGCAGTCGATTTATCGGGGATCGATATATCGCGTCTCGCTAAGACGCGATATATCGATCCCCGAATGCGCTCCCCGTCGACTCCGGAACTCCACCGGAGCGAGCGGCGGTAGCGGAGTTGACGGGGGAGCCGCGGCCGTCGATCCCGCGCCGTGAGGACGGGAGGTAAGTCGGAATAAGATATGTCAACTTCAGCTACGGTATTCCCGTAGCTGAAGTTGCATATCTTACATCGACACCGCCCCCTAGTGTAAGCCAGGCCTTTGAGTCAGGATCTCGAAGGGGGATGTGCTCCTGGTGCACTGGAATTGTGGGAGGGGCAGATGCTCCTGGTGGACTGGAATCATGGAGGGGGCGTTGCTCCCAGTGCACTGGAATGGGGGGGGAGGGCTGTTGCTCCTGGTGCACTGGAATTGGGGGGGAGGCTGTTGCTCCCGATGCACTGGAATCATGGGGGGGGGGGATCTTGCTCCCAGGGCACTGGAATCGGGGTGGGGGATGTTACTCCCAGTGCACTGGAATCATGGGGGGAGGGGGGAATCTTGCTCCCAGTACACTGGAATCATGGGGGGCAGGTAGGTGCAGACCAAGCAAGGGTATCCGCATTGTAACACGCCTGCCTGCAGCAGCTTGGGCACTGAACTGCCTCTGGAGTCTGGGGGAAGGGAGGGCAGAAAGGTCAAAGTTCAATCCGAGACAAGAGTCTTCTCCCCACCCCTGGCCCCCAGGAGGTCAAAGAAATCAAGCAGAGGGAAGGGGAAGGGAGAAGCTGAAGTGGTGCATTTGCCCTGCACAGTTTGGCGCTCAGCTGGGAGCAGTGGCTGAGCTGGCAAAGTTGTTTTAACGCAACCCGGCTGTATCTGCTGTGGTATCTTGTGCTCCCTTTTTCCAGCCCCTCTGAGAGCCCCACAATTCTCAGACTGTTTCTCCTGGCGCTTCCCTCTCGCAATCAATACCCTTCTCCTGTAGTGCTTGAATAGGTCTTTCCTGTGGCTGTGAAGTTATGTTCATAGTCCTCACTGTGTCGTCTACCGAGGAGAGTCTGTTCTCAGCTTTCTCTAGTCTCACTGCAACTCTTGCAAGTTAGCTTGAAGTGTACTAGTAAGATTTATGATCTCGGATTATAGCTTCACGTAATCTATCCACTTGAGACTTGTTTTAGCCAGTCCATACATTCATCTAGTCTCAGAGGGGCACATCTCCCTGGTCAGCCATCCTGGCTACAAGAGGGCTGTGCAATGGCTTCTGCTTTTTAGGATTGTGTAGAAAGTCTGGAGATGGTGCAGCATCCCTAATGGCATTAAATTAGAAGCAAAGAGTGGTAGAATAATATCTAATACAAATTAGATGGAAAAAAAGCAATTCAGTTGCTGCTGGCTGTGACTGTTAGGTGGGGAAAGGAGCTGTAAAGCTATGCAGCCCCAGCCCTCTAGTGGCTCCTGGAAGTCTGACCATATTGTGTTATACTGTATCATTCATTTAGCCCTCTTTTTTCAAAATCATTTAAGGGGGAAGAGTCTCAGGTGACTAGAAAGCAAGGAAAGCTAAAGCAGGAGGGGGAATGGAATTCACTTCTTCTCACCACAGCAGTTTGCCACTTGCCACAGAACTTGCTTGTGAGGTGGATGATGCTAGTCTTGCGGGTTCACTTTAGGAATGGCCTCTGACTTCTGCATGTGACCCAACATGTCTTTTAGGATGCAACCACCTTCTTCCTTATGCTGGCACTATGATTACCTCTCTTCCATGGTGTGTGCAGTAATGTGCCACCAGTAGGGAGAGTTGGAAACTACACAACACCCTCGCTATAATGCCCTTCATAATAACGAGAATATAATGAACCTGTTCCCTGGATCCCACCTCCAGCCCTGGGGCTGCAGCGAGGGCTGACAGATCCTCCAGCCCTGGGTCTGTGGTGGGGGCTCAGAGCTGCTCCAGCCCCGTGGCTGCAGCGAGGGCTGACAGATCCTCCAGCCCGGGGCTGCGACGGGGGCTCAGAGCTCCTCCAGCCCCTGGCTTGGATCCCGGGGGGTTCGGTAGAGGAAGCGAGTACTGTACTTAGAGAGTACAGCAGGGGCCAGATAGCTGTCTGGGAGTGAATGTAGTAATGACTAAGACAAAACACACAAAACCCCTTCACGGGAAGCAGGCAGGGTTGAATACTATTCAGCACCTGCTCCTTTAGTTGAGTGTTACCAGTTTTCAGAAAGTAATTGATGAAATGAATCATTTGTGGTGGTACTGAGCATGGTATTTGGCATATATTTGCTGACTGCTGCTGAGAATGAGAATATGCTGCATGCTGTGATCCCAAATAGTGGATCACATCTTAATGGAGAAGTGAGCCCATAGATAACTTCTCGTCCATTCACACCCGTCCAACACCCTGCTGGTGACTCTTGGTACATAACGCGTCTCAGGAATATGCTGTTGTGTCTGTAGGCTCTCTAGTGAGGTCTGTCATTCAGCGTCCTCCTGGTCGTTTATTCGGAGTGAGTCACTTTTGTCTCCTTTTGCTTTTCATCCATCCCTCTCTCCCCTCCCCTCAGTTTCTCTCAGCTGGAAACAAGGGGAGAGCTAGCACCAGGTGACCAGCCAGCTCTCTGCAGCCCACCAACAAATGTTCTTGGGCCACCACAGGTCCACAGACCACAGTTTGGGGACGCTGCTGTAATCAGCCTGGCAAGTGCTTTTTCTTAAGCACTCCCCTGTTGTGTGCCTAACCTGAAGTTCACTTACAGGCCCTGAGAACATTTCAGATCCAAGTGGTAGTCTGGAGCGCAGTACATTTATTCTTTGTTTTTTCCCCTCATTCCTAGGCGATAAATACTGGGTTTTCAAGGAAGTGACAGCAGAGCCAGGGTACCCACACGGCCTGGTGGAGCTGGGAAGCTGTCTCCCCCGGGAAGGCATCGACACAGCTTTGCGATGGGAGCCAGTAGGCAAAACCTATTTCTTCAAAGGCGACAAGTACTGGCGCTATAACGAGGACAAGAGAGCGACTGACCCAGGATACCCAAAGCCCATCACTGTGTGGAGGGGAATCCCACAGGCCCCACAAGGAGCGTTCATCAGCAAAGAAGGCTGTACGTAGAACCCATGATTGCAAGTGTTTGTCAGACTAATACCAGGTCCCCAAGCTTGGGGTTGGGATGTTTCAGATGGTTTTACTGAGCTGGAATTCAGGCCCCAGCGCTCACAGTGCTGTTCTGCCATCAGTGGCCACAGAGGTCGCTAAGGGCTGGAGTCACATGCTGAGCATCACCACACCTAACGTCTAGGTGCCTAGAAAACCACTGGGATTCAACAAGGCTGCGTTAGGTGCCTGAGTGGGGAGAGACAGGCACCTCAGAACGGGATTCATAACGGCCAGCTTGCGAGGCAGCTACTCGCCTAAACTAGCCACTGGGAGGTGCCAAGTCCAGGTGGGTGCTAAGCTCCGCCCCCTCAGAGCTAGGTGTCTAAGTCCAGGCTCCAGGGAGGGGCCGCCCTCTGCTCGGGGGTCTCAGCTGCAAACCCTCTTTTGGGGCGTGGTGCCCATGCTGTTTTAGCAGGCGGGGCAGAGGGAGGAGGCACGCCACAAGTTAGGGTGCTCATGTAGGGTGCGGGAGACCCATGGTGCAAGTGCCCCCTCTGCCTGAGGGGGAGAGGGGATTGGAACAGAAATCTGCCATCCCTCAGGTGGGGGCTGGGCTCTGGGGTATTCCGACGTGGGGACGCCCTCAGTCTCTCTTGTTGAAGCTCTTCCACTAATGAAAGAATGATTGGGCCAGAGAGAGAGCCCAGGCATGAGAAGGACTGTAGTCTGGTGGGGAGAGCACTCACGGGGAGGGGGAGTAGGCAGGATCCCGGCCCCCTGCTCTAATGACGTTTTTAAATTATGTATTCCCAGTGGAACAGCTTCAACAGGCAAGACGGAGGGTGCCCCCCTCAGGCTAGGCCACTGGCCTGAAAGGGGGCAGATCTCTGCTCAAATCCCTTCTCCCCTGCAGGGTGGAATGGAGATCTTCACATCCCAGCTGAGCACCCCGATCAGTTACAAGGGACCCCTCGCCTATGGGGGTCTTGTGTAAGTTTGCCTGGAGGGACCCGATTTGGTAGGTGAGCTTTGGGCCTGCGTATTAGATTGGGCCCCACAGACAAGTTAGACGGAGGAACTCCTTTCTTCCCCCGCTTGGTGGAGTGCTCTGGGATGTAGGCGACCTGATGACTGCAGTGTTTAGATTCAGAGGCAGAAACATAAGCACCTAAGGAATTTTTACTGCAAAAATGTAGGTGCCGAGTGAATTTAGGCACCTACAAGGTTTGGCTACAGCTGAGCAAGGGTTTTGTGAATCCGAATGGGGCCTGATTCTGGGATTTAGGCACCTCACATGGCAGATAGGCACCTAGGTCCTTTTGTGAATCTAGCCCCAGTAACCTGTGACCCACTTCCCTGCCCCATTCAAACAAACACACACCCTCTTTTCCACGACTAAGTCACGTTATTGTATTGCAAGCTCCTTGGAGCAGGGACTCTCTCTCCCTCCGTGTTTGCCCAGTGCCCAGCCCCATGGGCTCCTGCCTGGGGACTATGAGCAATATTTACTTCTCCATCCCTGGCTGCATTGAGCTGACTGTTTCTCTCCCCGCATTGATTTTCTCCTTCATCCTCCAACTCTTCTCCAGCCAACTGGGAAAGAGAAGCAGCTGGCTGGAGTGGAGTCTGTCCTCTGCAGAGGACACAGGCACCCTGCTGCAGTGGATTTTTCTCGAGATGTCAGGAAAGATCCCTGAGCTCCTACAGAGCAGTGGAGTAGGAGCCAGCTAGGCAGGAGCCTGGAAGAGGGGGAGCTGGAATCTTCCCTGCCCTTTGCCCACAGGATGGGGAGAGAAAGACTAAGAAACGGGGGGGGGTGGGAAGCATCTGGAGAGTGAAGGCTACTGCAGTCAAGGAGCAGCTGAAGGCACCAGCCTTTCAGCAACAGAAGTGAAGCTTTTGAAGCCACTGTCCGCCTGGTTAATAACCAAGGCCAAATCTTCCAACAGGTGTGCTCCAAAGAGCTGCTCCTATCCAGGGTCTTCTCCCTCACTGCCCCCTCAGAGCCATATGCATGAAACAAAATATTCTAAAAATATCAACAAACCAATATCCAAATCAGTGCAGATGCTGGGCCCCGCCAATATTGGAATGTTTTTGTAACGTAGAGGAAGTCCCCGAGTGCATCAGGGCAGGCGTGTTGGTGCTTTAGTTGACCATAATTTGCCCCTGAACACTTAGATTAGAATTCCAAATAAACAGCAAATCAGCTGCTTGGCTTTTCCCGTAAACATTTGCTCTACATTCCTCTAAAATCAAGAAATTGCCTTCTGATTTCCAAATTTGCCATGGGAGGTTCCTTATGTATGTTTTTCTTGCCCCCACAGCCTCCTACCATTAGGCAGAGAAATAATGACTGTAAGCGAAACGCCTTTCAGTACCTCTTCGCGCCCATTTGGTTTCAAGTCTTTGAATGTTATGGTATGAAGTGATCTCTCTTTTGTCCCCTAGTTTATACCTACTTCTATAAAGGGAAGGAGTACTGGAAGTTCGATAACCAGAGGCTGAGTGTGGAGCCAGGCTACCCCAGGTCAATCCTCAAAGACTGGATGGGCTGCAACCAAAAGGAAGTTGAACAAAGCAAAGAGAGACGCTTCCCCCACGATGATGTGGATATTATGGTGACAATCAATGATGTGCCTAGCACTGTAAATGCAATTGCAGTAGTTATCCCTTGCATCTTATCTCTGTGTATCCTTGTCTTGGTATATACCATCTTCCAGTTTAAAAACAAAGAAGTGCAGCAAAACGTTACCTATTACAAACGACCTGTCCAGGAATGGGTATGACACGTTCACCTGCACATTTCAGCTCAGAGCTGCGCAAATGAGTTCCGAAGTCCATCAAACAAAACTGTTCAAGCGACTTATTATGAGTCATGGGAGTTCTGGGACTGAAAGAAGCAGGAAATACAGAGGTGGCCTTGCAGAGTGGAGCCTCTTTCCTTCTTACTGCCTCAGTCATGTGTCTGTCTTGCTGTGCCATTCTCCACAGGCCCCCTTGTGCGTGTCAGAGACTGCAAGAGGAATTTTCTTGAAATGTTTTTCAGCTGACTTGGGAAACCTTCTTCAGTGCCCTGCTCCAGTGGTCTCTGTTAAACCCAGCATTCTCCAGTGTAGCTAACCACCTCTAAATGGACCAGGTTTTTTACAGTTGTCTCATAAATGAATTAAGATAATTAAATCTATGAAACGGGAACAATTCAGTATCTTAAGGAGAAGACATGCTGATGCTGAATCATTCCAAAAGATCTTCTTAGTTTATTACAAGAACCAGGGAATTACCTGGATGCAATTTTCCAATACCTGCTGGTCAGATGTTTTGTACATTCATAATAATTGATGCCGTCACTCAGCACAGTGCACAAGGAGGAGGTAATTCGGTGTAGGCCAGGAGTTCAAGGAACTCTTAACTAGATATAGTAACAGCAACTCCTCAGTTGAGTTAGTCCACAAGACAAAGACCAAAACACTCCCTACTGTTAACACAGCCCTAAATGCTTTTGTTTTAGGAACCTCTCATGTAATGAATATTTAAATGTCATATTACCACTATTTGAAATTCCCATCAGTCACAAACAATAAATTGTTACCAAAACAATGAACAATTTATATAAGAACTCTGCTGTATTTTATCTGAAAATTCTGGGAAAAGATGAAGTGTTGTTATAGTGGCATGTATAATCAGATTCTGAAATTTGCCTCTCAGGTTTCAAGAGAATGAAAATGCTTGTTTGGAGGGAAATCTTCATTATAGTTAGGCAAAATGGTCTGGATAAAGTAAGAACTATGCCTGTGCCGAAAACATGAAAACATTATATAACTTTGAAAATTATTTTTCATTTTTCACTCACCTCTTCACACTCAAGTAGCTGGCCAAAAGGTGGAATGCCAAAGTACGGTGAGAAAGCTTGTTTTCACAGGATGACTAGCACAGTTCTGAAGATGAGAGACTCAGCTAAGAGCTGGATAAATATCTGAATTTTGGGTACTGAGCTTTGACAAATCTCCTTCTCAGACAGCAGTCGTCTGTTCTTCCCTCTTGTAAATGTGAATGCTTGGGGATGTCATGTCCTAACTAGAGCCTTCCTTAATCAGATTTTCCATGCTGGTATCCAAACAATATGTTAAATGGCTATGAAAGAAAATGAACGCAGCACTTCTGTTAGCATTCCAGGACATTCAGCCCTGTGCAGAGAAGCCCATAGCAGCCCTAGGCAACACTTACACATCACTTGTGTCATGTTTGGAGAGCTTAACTGGGATGTGAGTGGGCCCCTAGTCCTAGAGTGGGCCTTCTGCCTTGGGCTGAATTTCGCCAGTGTAGCTGATGAAGCAAGAAGCATTGAACTGCTGATTAGCATTCAACAATGTGGATCTCACCATTTGTTTCACTTGTTTCTTTTAGCACATGATTCAGGTTATAAGTATTGATGATGACAAGAGCAGGGCAGGAAGAAAGAGAGAGATTGTTAGTGTTTGTCTACTTTTATATGCCTGGCTTGGACTCAGATACTACCGCGAAGGGGGCGGTAGAACTTTCAGTGACTGATTTGAATTGCACATTGTGTGGTCTCAGACTGTTTTGTATTTTATACTTTATAACGCACTTCAGTTGCCAAGAAACGAGTGCGTCTTCAACAGAATTATAAAATCAGTGGGAGAACTTGGTAGATGTAACATATTTGAATTTTAGTGAAAGATGTGATGGAGTCTCCGGATGTCTGAAGGACTGCAAACAAAGGACCAAATAAGGCCAGACCTAATCACTAACCACCTCTCCCCAACTCAGTATGTTGCTATGTGTACTACACACATGGTGGTGACATGCACATTATAAGTTCCAGCACCATGTGCCACATTGCATTTACCATGCACTTTACTATTCCTCTGAGTAGCTCCAGACAGACACCAGTTGAAAATATTTCTCTCATTTCCCTTCTGCCCAAATCTGGAATTCTCCCTGCAAATGACACTGGCCTCTGGGGAATACTGCGGGTGTCTTGGACCAGCGACAGGTATAAGGCTGGCTATCTCCTGAGCCAGCAGG
This sequence comes from Terrapene triunguis, assembly GCF_002925995.2. NCBI lineage: Eukaryota > Metazoa > Chordata > Testudines > Emydidae > Terrapene > Terrapene triunguis. The sequence goes on from NW_020664584.1 coordinate 12,444,844, forward strand.
GCTGGAAATGTTTGCTTTATCCCATTAGAAAGCCAGAAAATCCCCTTGCCAATGAGGTAAGGCTTCTGGGACATATTTTTAGACTGGCCTTCATTTATGCTGGAATATTGGTATAGAAGGGTACAACTTGCTCAGGAAGGACAGTCAGGGAAAAAAGGGAGGAGGTGTTGCCTTATATATTAAAAATGTATACACTTGGACTGAGATTGAGCTGGAAATAGGAGACAGACTTGTCGAAAGTCTCTGGGTAAGGATAAAAGGGATAAAAAACAAGGGTGATGTCAGGGTGGGGGTCTACTACAGACCATCTAACCAGGAAGAAGAGGTGGATGAGGCTTTTTTTTAAACAACTAACAAAATCATCCAAAACACAGGACTGTGTGGTGATGGGGGACTTCAACTACTCCGACATCTGTTGGGAAAATAACATCGCAGGGCACAGATTATCCAACAAGTTCTTGGAATGTATTGGAGACAATTTTTTATTTCAGAAGGTGGAGAAAGCTACCAGGGGAGAGGCTGTTCTAGATTTGATTTTGACAAAGAGGGAGGAACTGGTTGAGAATCTGAAAGTGAAAGGCAGCTTGGGTGAAAGTGATCACGAAATGGTAGAGTTCATGATTCTAAGGAATGGTAGGCGGGAGAACAGCAAATAAAGACAATGGATTTCAAGAAAGCAGACTTTAGCAAACTCAGGGAGTTGGTAGGTAAGATCCCATAGAAAGAAAGTCTAACGGGAAAACAATTGGAGACCGTTGGCAGTTTTTCAAAGAGACATTATTAAGGGCACAAGAGCAAACTATCCCACTGTGTAGGAAAGATGGGAAGTATGGCAAGAGCCTACCCTCCGTAACCAGGAGATCTTCAGCGATCTAAAAATAAAAAAAAGAGTCCTACAAAAAGTGGAAACTAGGTCAAATTACAAAGGATGAATATAAACAAATAACACAAGTATGTAGGCACAAAATTAGAAAGGCCAAGACACAAAACGAGATCAAACTAGCTAGAGACATAAAGGGTAACAAGAAAACATTCTACAAATACATTAGAAGCAAGAGGAAGACCAAGGACAGGGTAGGCCCGTTACTCAATGAGGGGGGAAAAACAATAACAGAAAATGTGGAAATGGCAGAGGTTCTTAATGACTTCTTTGTTTTGATTTTCACCAAGAAGGTTGGTGGCTATTGGGCGTCTAACATAGTGAATGCCAGTGAAAATGAGGTTGGAACAGAGGCTAAAATAGGAAAAGAACAAATTAAAAATTACTTAGACAAATTAGATGTCTTCAAGTCACCAGGGCCTGATGAAATGCATCCTAGAATACTCAAGGAGCTGACTGAGGAGATACCTGAGCCATTAGCAATTATTTTGGAAGATGGGAGAGATTCCAGAGGACTGGAAAAGGGCAAATATAGTGCCCATCTATGAAAAGGGAAATAAGAACAACCTGGGGAATCACAGACCAGTCAGCTTAACTTCTGTACCAGGAAAGATAATGGAGCAAATAATTAAACAATTTGCAAACATCTAGAGGATAATAAGGTGATAAGTAACAGTCACCATGGATTTGTCTAGAACAAATCCTGTCAAACCAACCTGATACATTGTCAACGAAAGATAACAAGCCTTGTGGATGGGGGTGGAGAGAAGTGGTAGACATGGTATATCTTGACTTTAGTAAAGCTTTTGATACTGTCTCGCATGACCTTCTCACAAACTAGGGACATGCAACCCAGACAGAGCTACTATAAGGTGACTGCATAACTGGTTGGAAAAACATTACCAGATTAGTTATCAGTGGTTCACAGTCATGCTGGAAGGGCATAATGAGTGGGGTCTCGCAGGGACCAATTCTGTTCAATATCTTCATCAATGATTTAGATAATGGCATAGAGTTTATACACTTATAAAGTTTGTGGATGATATCAAGCCGGGAGGGGTTGCAAGTGCTTTGGAGGATAGGATTAAAATTCAAAATGATCTGGACAAACTGAAGAAATGGTCTGAAGTAAATAGGATGAAATTCAATAAGGACAAATGCAAAGTACTCCACTTAGGAAGGAACAATCAGTTGCACACATACAAAATGGGAAATGACTGCCTAGGAAGGAGTACTGCAGAAAGGGATCTGGGGGTCATAGTGGATCACAAGCTAAATATGAGTCAACAGTGTATCACTGTTGCAAAAAAAAAAACCGAACATCATTCTGGGATGTATTAGCAGGAGTGTTGTAAGCAAGACACGAGAAGTAATTCTTCTGCTCTACTCTGCGCTGATTAGGCCTCACCTGGAGTATTGTATCCAGTTCTGGGTGCCACTTTTCAGGAAAGATGTGGACAAATTGGAGAAAGTCCAAAGAAGAGCAACAAAAATAATTTAAGGTCTAGAAAACATGAGCTATGAGGGAAGATTGAAAAAAATTGGGTTTGTTTAGTCTGGAGAAGAGAAGACAGAGGGATATGCTAACAGTTTTCAAGTACATGAAATGTTGTTACAAGGAAGAGGGAGAAAAATTGTTCCTCTTAACGTCTGAGGACAGGCCAAGAAGCAATGGGCTTAAATTGCAGCAAGGGAGGTTTAGGTTGGACATTAGGAAAAACTTCCTAACTGTGAGGGTGGTTAAGCACTGGAATAAACTGCCTAGGGAGGTTGTAGAATCTCCATCATTGGAGATTTTTAAGAGCAGGTTGGACAGGCACCTGTCAGGGATGGTAGATAATATTTAGTCCTGCCAGGAGTGCAGGGGACTAGACTAGATGACCTCACGAGGTCCCTTCCAGTTCTATGATTCTATGCTGGTATAAATAATAGTAGCCACAGTTTTCTGCTGTTAAGTTTTTGCAGGCAGTTTAGGTCACTTATGCCACTGTCCCTGATTTGTGGGTACAATTTGGGACTCTCACAGTTGACACCTAAATTTTGGGACAATAAGTGCTCGCAAAACTGTGTGCAATGTTTTACATTTGCAAGTCTGCATTTGCTAAAATGGGAGCTTGGTAACAGTCAGGCTGAAATGCCACACTTTCGTCTAGCCCTGGTAGATCACAAGATCTCTGGCCTTAATATGAATGGAAAAGCTATTGTCATTTATTGTAGATGTTTTTAAAATACATCAGCTATTTCTCTCTCCCCTCTGAACCATACAATTGCATTCATGTTGCTATGGCCATCTGGCTATGGATATGAAATATACTGCCAGTAAGTGTTTTCCGAATTTTTTAAGGCATATGTAAACTACAGTTTCTGTAAACTATCTGACATCTAAAAACACATGACTGGCGTAGTACCTGGATGGAGGGTTTAATGGCATTTGCTGGGATGATCTGTGTAAGTGACTATCCCAAACTCATGCATTGCTCTACAGTCTCTATTATTCTTGCATCTGTGCTCCCCTATTCTCCAGAGCACAAGCTGAAAGGGACAGGATGAGTAGAGCCCTGCAAAGCTGCGGATAGCCGCACCCACACAGGCGGTTGTATTGTTTACCATCTTTGCAGCTCAGCAGTGCCGCCAAATGTTTGCATCGGCGCAGGACTCTAGAATTGGTGTCAGTGGAAACACAAATGTGAGCACATGTGCATGATGCTGCTGAGACATTTGGTTACACTCCTCTGCCTGGCCTCAACTTCGCTTGTGGCAGCAGTTACCAGGTGGCTGCAATCCAGGATCAGGGGCTCGTTTCCCGGCCTGCAACTCCCCCTTGCTGGCTTTCGGCAAATATTCTCACACGGAGACTGGTCAAAACTCCGGCGTCCCCTCCCCTGGGCAATTCGGACACTTCACCATGTGCTTGGCTGCAAACTGAGACAACCAAAATAGCAGTTTCTCACAGAGCAGCAAGGTCAGTTCAACATTGACTTGCCTCTGTCTGAGCTGGCTCAGACCCTCCCCCCCTCCCCGTGGGCTGTGCCCTGCTGCAAGATCACCTCTCCCAGGATGCAGCTCAGCCAGCGGGAAGGCCCCAGTGCATAGTGGGAGATGTGGTCCAGCCCGGGAATCCTGCCCATAGAGAACAGGGGCACAAGGCACCCAGCACTTCGGATTAATGTTGAAGTTTAGAGTGACCAGATAGAAAGTGTGAAAAATGGGGACGGGGGGTAATAGGCACCTATAGAAGAAAAAGCCCCAAATATCAGGACTGTTCCTATAAAATCGGGACAGCTGGTCATCCGATGTTGAACTGACCCAAACCGAAATATTTCTATTCGCATCAACCTGACCCCAAAGGAAATATTTGGGATCAATGGAAAAGTCTCAGCAAATTCCCTTGTGGAAAAGGCATTTTCTGTTGAGAAATCACATTGGCCTCTCTGACCTTCCCCTTCCCCGCACAGCCATTGCTCTTCAACTCCAACCATCCCCAGAGTCCCCTCTGTGTCCCTCCCCCCCAGGGTCCTGGACCCTCCCCCACAAAGCCACCTTCCCCCCACCATGCCTCAACAGAGCACCTCTCTACATTTCCTGAGTGCCCCGATGCTGCAAACTTCCCAACAGTGCCCTCTAATGGGAGCGGGGGGTGGCGGGGGAACACAACCATTGCGATCTCCCAAACAAAATCACCCCAGAATGGATGCTGCACTCGTAAATCCTGCCGCCAAATAGGTCTGTTCTGCAACTCCCACCCACAAACACAAGCCTCCACTCTACTCCCTGCCTCCCCCTTCCTTGCTGGTTCACAGCCCTGCCCCCCTTCCCACGCCCATCACTGGATCACAGCACAGCCCCCCTCCAGTCCCTTTCACTCTTCCACCTGGGCCACAGCTCCACCTCCCCATGGCAGAGTGGCATTGGCACACAGCCCTTATCTTCCCACCCCCATACCCCTTCAACTCTCTGTAAGGGGGCTGTTGGCCCTATACTGAAACTTAGTGGTGATGGGGGTGTTGGTTGGCCCTCTCCCAGTACCAGGAGAAAGGGCCAAAGAGGCATCAGGATCCTGAGATTGACAGTCCCCAGGGCCAGTGAGGAGAAGCCAATTCTCCAAGTCAGCTGGATTGACAGGGCAGGCAGGCCAATGAGGCAGTCACAAGCCCGGGGTCCCATTCTCCATGTGAGCTGGGGCTAGGGTGACCAGACAGCAAATGTGAAAAATCGGGACGGGGTGGGGGGGTAATAGGAGCCTATCTAAGAAAAAGACCCAAAAATCAGAACTGTCCCTATATAACCGGGACATCTGGTCACCCTAGCTGGGGCTGCCAGGGGCAGAGTAGAGCAGCTGCCCAGAACTGGGAGCTGGAGCAGCGCGGAGCCAGGACCACGTTGCGGTGGGAGCCATGGGCCAGAAGTGAGATAGCAGACGCTGACGATGTCCCACACATAGTGCCCCATCCACCCAGTTACCTCCTTTCGTGCCAATCGCCTTGTGGGTTTTGATGGACAGGCCTGGGCTCTTCTCTAGCCTGCTTCTGCTCAGCAGGGTGCAACTTTCTGATTTTCTTCCCCAATGAACTTATTCAGCAGTGTCGCCAGCCCGCTCCCTTCCTCTCCCGCCCCCGCCTTCCTGGCAGGGTCACCAGGGCCACGTGGAAAGGAAATTCTAACTATAGGGCAACTCCACTTTCATGCCAGATAGTTGGCGACTCCCAAGAAATAACACAAACACACATACATACATGCTTTGAGGAGAACGTGGGCCAACCTTCTCCTCCCACCAAAGCAGCATGTCAAAAGGTGCAAGGAGACGAAGGAGAGAGCCTTGCTAAGCACCTCTGGGGAAGGGCAGAGCCCAACTCCACAGGCAAAGGCTCGCAGCCATTTGTTCTAACTGCAGGTTCTTTTCATGGGAGCTGCCCCAATGGGGATCACAGACATTATGTCGTTGGCAGGTCTTCAGTAACAGGCCTTCCTCTGCAATGTGGGGAGCACATATATCTGACAGCTAAGAGGGAGCAGCTGTCCCAATGCTTCGTTATTACACTCTCTGTAGGGCCCATGGCTCCCGTGTTAGAAGTATATGGGAACTGAAAAGCATGGCCGGGGGGGGGGGGGGGGGGGGGGGGGTCACTTGGTTTTTTCTCTCCAACATGAATCCCAGAGGCACCCTTTGCTTTCAGAGGCCTGGCTGCCCCACTGGTTCCTTATCACTCCTGGATTGTCCCTTATGAGGCAGCTTTGTTTGTAAGCAGAACTGACACCTACTTGCCCTTTGATACGCTTGTTTCCCCACTCCAAAGGGACAGCTTCAGGATGCGGGGGTGGGGACACAGAGCAGCTGAGTTCAGAAAGGCACCAGACACAGCCACAATCTTTGGTGCTTGCAACCTCAGACCTTTTCTGTAAAGCTACAGCCAGGGCAAAGTAGCCTACGGCCATCTGGCCGGGGAAGAACCGTCTAGCAAAAGGAGAGAGGAAGCATTATGCTCTTTCATTAAGCCATTTTAAGTGTGTTTTAAAATCTATTGTTGTGTGATAGAAAATCACTCCCTTTTATAGGAGAAAAATCCCGGGGGGGGGGGGGGGGGGGGAGAGGAGGGTGTCAGTGAACAGCCCAATGCAAAGAGAGACAGACCAGAATTGAAGTGTGAACAGAAGCATCTTTAGCTGCTGTAAGAGCCCAAGTCAGCTTCACCAATAGACAAGCTCTAATGTTACAGATTCCGGCAGTGCTGAGATCACTAAAAGGACAGGAAAATGGCAGCCGGCGACACAGAACACTTCATATTTATAACTCATTCATGCTGTTTGCCAGGTGTTTGTAGTAGGAAGTAGTTAACAGAACATTAAAAATATTGGTTATGCGGCACCCTCCCAGCAGGGCCCACAGAAATGATAGTAGAAGGGTCTGGTGTCCTTAATCCAGAAAGCAGATGAAGCAGGAGCCTGGCACTCTGCTCCTTGGTCAGAGCCGCGCTTCTCATGTCAAACTAGAAAGGAAACAGAAATCAGGTTTAACAAATGGAGAGCAGGTAAGGGCAGCCGGCATCTCCAGCTGCAGCACATCAATCTCTTCAGCGACCAGCTTTCTGCCCTGTAATTCCTGAGGGTTGTCTTAGAACGTGAAGTTACAGAAATCAAGGGCAATATTGAACAGTGCACTGGAGCAAAGGAGAGCTCACATCCAGATTCACCAGGCCAGCAAGAACATGGGCCGTCTCCAGCATTCTCAGCCTTGCCTGGGGACCTGCATAGCCCCCAGAGAAAGTTCAAGCAGCCTCAGGATTGCTCTGACTTATGCTCAGTTGCACCCACCCATTAAACCAGGAGCTGTGGAGCGGCAGCATGGAACTGTTTCACTCGATATCCCCAAGGACCATTCCTGTGGGCTGGCATAAAGGGACCTTTCAACTGGAGTGGCATAGAGGAGCCACAATGGAAGCGAGGACCCAGCCACTAAACTGTGAGCCCTCAGGCAGGGACGTGTCTATGTAGCTTGTCCACACACCGCTGGCACATAAAGGAGGTACAACCATAATCATAAGGCAGGTAAAGAGACTTGGTTCCTAGCCTTTGTAAATTTCCAGTTCATTTAGAAAATTTATTTTCATAGGGCCTTTCAGCTCAAAGGATTCCAAAACCCCTTATAAACTTCATATACAAGGACCCCTATATAGCCACCACTGGGGAGGACCATGGTGCACCACACCCCCACTCAGGCCAGGACAAGGAACCGCATACTTACACCTAGGAAGATTGTTTAAAAGCCCTTTAAGGCAGCAGAAATACATCTGACCCATTGCTGGGCCCAAACTGTTTTTTCAATTGAGAACTTTTGAAAAATCCCAGATCTTCAGTAGAGTCTCTACTATCACATCGGTGAAGTCCCTGTCAGTCCTCAAACAGTGACAAGCCCAGTTAGTGAAAGTCGGACCCAAGATATACAGCTGCATCTGCACTGCAAAAGCCTCCCACCAATGTCCCACAGTAGGTGCTCATCCACCAACAGTAGCAAGTGATGACAACGGTGGTCATCATCACTAACACGGTGGGCGAGTCACAGCTGTGTAAATGGTTACGGTCTTAGATTAGTTTAACTTGGATAAAAACCTTCCAGAACACACAAACTGGAGAAATAAAGGGCTGGGGGTACCAGCCAGGATGGCCTTGGGAGAATGAATGTGCTAAATTTAAACATGAAGAATTTTTAAACTATCAAATTTTATTCATAAGAAGAACATAAGAACAGCCATACTGGGTGACACCAAAGGTCCATCTAGTCCAGTATCCTGTCTTCCGACAGTGGCCATTGCCAGGTGCCCCAGAGGGAATGAACAGGTAATCAACAAGTGATCCATTCCCTGCCGCCCATTCCCAGCTTCTGGCAAACAGAGGCTAGGGACACCATCTTGGCTAATAGCCATTGATGGGCCTATCCTCCATGAATTTATCATCTACTTTTTTGAACCCTGTTATAGTCTTGGCTTGGTCAAACTTGGATAGTTTTGCAGATCTCACAGATCCAGAATTCCAGCCCAGTTTGAAGGAAACCAATTCAGTCATTTTAAAAGCTATGAATGTTTTATGTCACACACCACTGAGAAGTGCACTATTTAGCTATGCATCCATGTGCATATATACAGGCTTAATGGAAAAATCTAGCACACATCTTCAGCACATTGTTTTCAAATGCTCAGAACTTCTGGTTAATCAAAACCAATGTGTTCCCTTGCAAACCAAGCAAAGGTGCTGGTCCTTAAAGACTATATCCAGGCCAAGGTTCAAGCTTCAGTCATTTTTGTTTTACTAGGTCTAAAACAGTATGGGGAAAATGCTTGTAATGACTGCACGTCTCACTCCCTGTTCTCAAAAACAGCTGAAGGGTTTTTGCTCAAAAATAAAATTAATCTTCAGGGGGAAACAAGCATGGAAAATTTCAGCCCATACACTAAATTTTCTAGAAGATGAGCATGTGAAAATTGAGGACAGAGCTTGGAAACTAATTATAGTGAGAATTAGTAGGTTCCCATTATGTCATAGAGGTAATAAGAGCCCTAAGCATGCTTATGAAAGTGACTAACAGAAAAAGCTACAAGTAAGAATTAAAGAAAATAGAGCTTGTATCTTTTTAATTTTTGACAAAACTTAGAATCTAAAGAAAAGCCGATGGAAAGAAACGAATCCTGGAAAACAAACCCTGGCTAGCTCGTCTTCGCTAACGTTTTTGCAGGTTTTGAAGATGCAGCTGCACAGTATGCGATGCCACCTACCTGTCAATCAAGGAATCTCTCATGCTGGTAGCAATGGTACTTGGCTGCGCTTCGTTCAGTTTGAAGATGCTCTCGATAACCGATAGCTCTGTGCTGGTTGTGTCCAGCCCACAGAAGGCACACCAATCGTTCACAACCATCCCTGCAGCAATAACCTCACTGCCACGATTTACTGTTCCAGCCTGGCAAAACCAAACAGGGAGAGAAAGGGGTCAGCACAAGACCACAGAGACTGCTAATCAATTATACTTTATCGCATTGCTAGTCACCAGGGAAGGGCACCAGCCCAAACTATCCCGCAGCCTCCTGTCACCACAATGCTTACAGTAAGAAACTGACCGGGACACAGTTTTGGGCTGAAGCATGGTAGTTTTTTCATATGGGTTCCATCCATAAGCAGACCTATATGGGTAATGCTGGTTCAACTATTTGCATCTATATAACTGGACAATGTAATATTTGGTTATTTAAAATTCTGTTCAGGAGACAGTGGATCCTTCTGCTGAAAGGTGGACCAAGGTCCCGAGGAACAGGGGACAATGTACAGTCATTATTCCCCACATCCAGTCTCTTGCCCCTCTGCTCAATTGCTAAACTTTAGATCAGCTCCTAATTCAGGTTTCTAACCTCTGGCTTAAAAACTTAAATACTGCCCAGTGCTCCTGGGGCATGGTGGCTGGGCTGGGAAGCAGTGGGTTCCCTATGTAGTCCCAGAGCAGGAGCTGTCACTTCCCCTTTCAGCCCAACTGCTGCACACCAGATTTATGCTACAGAGACCTCTGATTCCAAAGCAATTAAAGCAACCACTGAACTAGAGAACTAACAATGCTAAGCTACAAATAAAACCAGACAGCTTCTGAAGGCAGCGCTGCAATAAACGTATTCTCTCTCTCTCTTGCTGGAGGAAAATACACTTTAGAAAAACTAAATTGAAGGCGTTAATAGGACAGCTGACCTCTTTAAAAAAAGAAAAGCAGAACAAGAGCAAAAGCAAAGCGGCATTTAAACCCAGAGGAGAAATTTACTGCACAGAAATCAAGCAGAACACAACAGATGGGAAACTAAACTCTACAGCTATGCTGAAGGTGACAAATCGGACTGGGGACTAACTTGCCACCACGTGGTTCAAAGGGAACGCAATTCTATCACTGGAATTTTAAAAAGGCCAGTAAAGGCCAAATCACATCACTCCTTCCCCACACTCCAAGAAGATGACAACAAGCTACAAGGCAGATCTCTCGTTAGCCATCAGAGTGCAACACCTTGTGAACAGGCAACATGTCCTATGCAGTCCATTCAACTTCACTCCGGCAGCAAACCCAGAACAGCATGGTACTGCCTTCCAGGCCATCTCCTCCCCTCAGTGCAATCAGCACAGGGTCACAGCACTGTTCACACTGATTTATTTTACTACCCCAACTTTGTTTGCCAGAGACTTTAGCACTGAAACATACAGTTGAATTTTAGAAGTTGGAGTGGGAAGTTTTGGCAGCTGGGGCATTTGGTACCCAGAAGACTTGAGAGGCTATTTGGGGGAGGAGGAAAGAGACACTATTGAGAGGGAACAGCTTCTTTTCATGTGGGCAGCGGTGAAACGAACAAGTCCACACTCTACAACTGCTTGATAAAAGCTAGACGAGGAAAACAATGCAGCTGGGGGAAGGACACAACATGGAGGCTGGGAAGATCCAAACCTCTCCAACAGTTAGAAGACTCCGGGGTGGGAAGGGAGAGAGAAAGCACAAGTCTACAAATGCCTTACCACAAGTGGGACTTGCAGCAGTGAGGAGAGCTCATCCTGGTCTTCAGTTGAAGTCTTTGGGTGCACAAGTCCTCCCTGGTTACTAAAAGCACAGTAACTTCCTACCAGAACCTGGTCTGCAACCGTCTGTCTGAAAACTTCTACTTTGAGCACATCTGCCAAGATCTCTTCAGTCTCCTGTAAATACATAAAATGAGAAGTGTGTGTCCTGGGCACAAATGTTAACTCAGAATATTATGTAAAAACCCCATGTCTGTTGAGCTGGGAGCAGAGCTACGCTTGGGAGAAAACTTGCTCAGGGTGTTTCGGAAGAACCTGTTCTGACTTTCAAGAGCTCAGATTTTCATTTTGTAGGTATATTAACTACACCTGCTGTTAGGTCCAACAACAAAAAACAATTAGCACTCCACCATTCTCCTCCTTGACTTCAACACAGTCAACCATGCTTCTCATCTTCAATCTTACCCGCCCGTCCATGATTTGGTCATTTAGGAAGTTGAAGCTAGACTGGAAATATGGTGTAAATTTTTAACGGTGAGAGTAATTAATCCTTGGAACAATTTACCCAAGGTGTGGTGATTCTTCATCACTGAATGTTTAAATCAAGACTGGATGTTTTTCTAAAAGACCTGCTCTACGAATTATTTTGGGGAAGGTCTCTAGGTCAGACTAGATGATCACAGTGGCTCCTTCTGGCCTTGGAATCTATGAATCGTCAACTATCAATTTTATGTTACAATTCCTCACAGACCCACCTCTCCACTCCAGATCTGTCATCTTCTAGTCCATCTAAAACCTCAGCCGGTATCTCAGGTTTCCTGGTGAGTGTCCAGCTGTCAGCTTAAGCTTAATATGACCAAAACAGAGCTCTTAACCTTTCATCAAAAATCCTCCCCCTCCTTGTGGGTAACACCACCATCTTCCCTGCCACCTGGGCATCATCTTCCACATGGCCCTCTAGACTGACACATCCACGTGTCTGCATGTTGCCGCTTTTTCCTGCAAAAGACCTAAGACCACCTTTCTTCTCTAGCCATACAACTAAAGCCCTTGTCTAGCCTCTCACCATCTCAATTACTACAACCTGCTCCACTCCAGCCTTGACAAATCGCTTCTCACTTCACTTACAGCTATTCAAAACATGGCTGCAAAGGTAAGCTTTCTTGGCGCCTCCTTTTTCCTGGCGCCTCCTTTCGACTGTCACCCCTCTTTGCATCTCCATCCCCCTGCTCCATCACAGCAAACACAAACTATTTGCATTCATTTTCAAGGCCCCCTTCACAGCCTATCCCCACCCAAGCTAGCATCTCTGATATGAATATCGAGATGTTGACTCAACTCCATTCTGCCAATAATGCCAGTCTCTACCACCCACTTGTTAAACTTTCAAACAAGCACCCCCTACTGTCACCTCTGCTGCCCTACACACGGGAGAAACTTGTAAACCACCACAAAGCCATCTCCCTCTTTGTCCTCTTTCATGCTCCCTTCTGCTGTGATGTCTCCAAAACCTGAAGTTAGGCAGCGGGTGGCCTTAGACCACTGTCTATCATGCTGACCAATATTGTCTCATTGTTTCCTTTTACCCCCAACCTCTTTGTTGTATTTGACTGTCTTTTGCCTTCTACTCAGATTGAAGCTCTTTGGGGCAGGATCAGGACTGTCTCGGTTCTGTTTGTGCAGCACCTAGCACAATGGGGTCCCAAAGGTGCTACTGTAAAACAAGCAATAACAACAGGTCAAGAGGTGAGATCACCAGCACAGAGAGAACCTTTTCCCTAGTCCAGGTGCTGAATGGAACATGTACTTGCTCAATGGGAACAGGTGGAAGAATTACATTGTCTCTTCTTTCAAGCATGGATTTCAAATCCAATAGTTAGCACTAGTCTTTGACAGCCCTCACTGACAAATTTGATTAGTAGTTGTCCAATTTATAACCTTGTGTAAGCGGAGGGAGGGGAACATCAATTGTGCAACAGCCTAGCAAGGAAAGACACTCCGACACCAGAACGCAGAACAAATATTGCCTCCACCAATACTCTGCACTTTTACATCATCTGTTATCCAAGGATCTCAAAGCATTTTTCAAGTTGGAGCATTAGATTCTTCATCTACTGTAAGTTCTTTGGGGCAGGGAGCCATGTCCTCATATGCGTTTGTACAGCCCCAAGCACAATGTAGCCCTGATCCTGACTGGTCTGTTGAATGATTAAGACACCTGCGGGGTATTATCTCCTGAGGCATACAGAAAGCTAAATGACTAGCCCAACATCACACAGGGAGTCTGAGGCAGAGCTAAGAACAGAATCAAGTCTCCTGACTTGCAGCACTGGACTTCAGCCACAAGATCATCCCAGAACGAGTGTATTACAGAGAACACACTTTTCTGGGCCGTTTGTTAATCAGCTTTTTGTGGACAGACTGGAAGATGCCCAGCAGCATACGAAACAAGGAGCTATTCCTACAAGGGGCTCCTATGGCTCTGCACTTCACTTCTCCTAGACACCTTCACCTAGGGACACAGGTCCCACTGGAGACCCTGCTGGACCCCTACATTACCCTGAAAAATATGAAACTGGCCTAAGGAGAGAAACTGGCTAAGTGAGGCAGTGAAGGAGACAAATGGCCCCAGGAAAGGAATTTGATAGACCAAGAACCAAATCAGTTTGCAGTAATGAACTTGTTTAATGAGAACAGAAGTGTTGGCAGACCGTGCTCCCAGGCAGGGTGGAAATTCACTTGGCAGGAACCAACCAACACAATACTGGCTGCACTCTGCTAGCAAGGAAACACACAATTCAGGTTCTAGCAGCTTTTCCTCAGCCCCAGCCGCTCAAACTCTCTAATCATCTCCCATTTCAATTTCACAACCTTCCTCTATCTGAACTCCCTGGCACCCACTGTCCCCTCAATCCAATCAAAACACTGCCTCCAAGGATCTGCCCTGCCAAATCTTGCCATATTACCCCCTCCTCGCATCTCTCGTTTGACTGCCTGTTCTCAACTGCATCATGTTCTCCTATTCGTTTCAAAACCGTGTACAGCTCTGCTCCTGCCTATGCCTGTAACTTAATCTCTTACCCTGACTCCTCAACCACACCATGACAGCCCTTGTGCTTCCGGGTCCCTGACTTCCAGTTCTCTGCTTTCTTCCATGCTGTACATCAGGATACAAGCTCACTACCCCTTCCCTCACTCAAATCCCCCTAAAATCCAACTCATCCACATTGTCCACAGTGCATCCAGAGAAAAGATCAGTTGCAGTTTAGCCATCCAGATGCACACATGCCTCAAGTGAGTAACCACCTGATACTGTCATGACAGCTCCCCTCCATTCTATTACCTCTCCATTAATCCCAGTACAGGCAGTCCTCGACTTTACGACATTCGACTTACAAAGCTTCTGAATTGACACCCTCATATGATTTATGACAACTGGTTTCAACTTCACAATGCCCGGTCCCGCAATGGAGTGGATTGCGGTTCCAAGTTACAACTTACGACACAATTTTCAGGAACCAATTGTGTGGTAAGTCCAAGGACTGCCTGTATGTTGAACACTACATTGTAAACTCTTCAGGGCAGAGCTTGTCTTTTTATCTGCCCTATAAATAAGGATTATTGAAAGGGAGAATGAAGGGCACTCGAAGCTGAATCTTGAGGCAGCCTTTTAGAGCAGAAGTCAACTCCTCTGCTGAGAAGAATGAAAGGCTAGATAAAGCAGGTTCCCCTGATGTAAAATGCTATTAGCCTGCAGCCTCGTGTTACTCGGCATGAACTGGAAATGTTCATAGCGATCCCCAATAACTATGAAGTCTAGCTCTAGGGTGGGGTTCGCTTTAAAGGTCTGCACTGAACTTGTAAAAGAACAAAAGCCATTTACCCTGTCAAGGTCTGGATGGACAAGTGCTACATAGTCATTGCATGTGGTGACATTGCCCAAAGCTGAGAGCCGCTCCTCCACCCTTTGGATTCGGACGGAGTCTGGCAGGCTGTTGCGGATGTGCTGAAGCTCCTGGTCTGTTGTACTGCTTGGGACCAACAGTCCATGCCGGTTCCCTAAAAGAAAAAAGGAGTTCTGCTTCAGACCAAGTCAAAGGTGTTCACCCGCTGGGCTTGTCCACTTCCTAGCCTTCAAACAACCTGGCCTCGGGGCTCCTCAGGCTCACCCAACACCTCCCCAACATACAGCATGACTGAGGCAAAGTTCCCGTTAAAAAACAAGCCAGCACCCAGGGGTTAGAGTCAGAAAAAATGGTTACCTACCTTTCGTAACTGTTGTTCTTCGAGATGTGTTGCTCACGTCCATTCCAAGTAGGTGCGTGCGTGCGCTGCGTGCACAGTCATTGGAAGGTTTTCCCTTAGAGCGGTATCTGTCGGGTTGGCTGTGGAGCCCCCTGGAGTGGAGCCTTCATGGCAGTGTATATAGGTTGCTGCCGACCCGCTGCCTCTTCAGTCCCTTCATAATGGACGTGAGCAACACATCTCAAAGAACAACAGTTACGAAAGGTAGGTAACCGGTTTTTCTTCGAGAGAGAGATTGCTCATGTCAATTCCAAGTAGGTGACTCCCAAGCAATCCCCCGGAGGAGGGGTCAGAGTTCACCGAGTTACAGAGAGTAGCACGGCTCTACCAAACACGGCATTGTCTCTAGCCTTCAGGAGGAACACTGGGTGCAGCTGCATTTGCCTTGTAAAACACGGTATAAGGGGGCTCGGACATCAGGGCCTTGAACTCAGACACCTTCCTGGCTGACGTTATAGCCACTAGGAACACCACCTTCCAAGAAGGTAAAGTAGAGAGCTCATTGCTAGGGGCTCAAAGGGAGTGCCCATCACCCTTGAGAGCACCAGGTTAAGATCGCGTAGGGGAATCGGCTGCCGTACCTGAGGGTACAGCCTGTCCAGCCCCTTGAGGAAGTGGCCAACCACGGCGTTAGCAAATACTCAGCGGCCCAGCTGAGCTGGGATAGAAAGCTGAAATCACAGCCAGGTGCACCGTGATTGACAACACCGCCAGACCCTGCTGTTTTAGGTGAAGTAAATAGTCCAGGATGAAGGGACTCAAGGCCTGCAATGGAGGAGTGCTCTTCTGTAGAGACTAAATAGAAAATTTCTTCCACTTAGTCTGATAAGTAGCCCGAGTAGAGGGCTTCCTACTGCCATGGAGGACCTCCCTAACCGAGTCAGAGCACGCAAGCTCTAATAAGTTCAGCCATGGAATTTCCATGCCGTGAGGTGGAGCAACTCCAGGTTGGGGTGCTGGAGGCGGCTGTGGTCCTGCGTGATCAAGTCTGGAACCATGGGCAGGGCTATAGGCGTGTCCACGGACAGGTCTAGCAGTGTGGTGAACCAGTGCTGATGGGGCCACGCCAGTGCTCTGAGGATCAAGGATGCTTTCTCCCATCAGACCTTGAAGAAGACTATAATGGATCACAAATTGAATGTCAGCCAACAGAGTGATGCAGTTGTAAGAATGGCTAATATAATTCTGGAATGTATTAACAGACGTGTCATATGTGACACATGGGAGGTAATGTCCTGCTCTACTCAGCACTGGTGAGGCCTTAGCTCAGTGGTTCCCAAACTTTAACAACCTGTGAACCCCTTTCACTAAAATGTCAAGTCTCGCAACCCCCCTCCTAAAAATGAATATTTTCAGGGATTTTCTCCTTTACCTGAGTATAAATTATAAAAGCAGTGATCTTGGAAATATAAATTTTGTTTTTATAACATGCTTATTACACACTATTTATTAATTATTAATCATTACAGTATTTTTATTACATTATGAAAACCGCAACATTCTTCCAAGATCTCACTTTTGTAGCTTGTATCACTTTGAATGAGCCTATTATAAGGCAAGGCTCCTACCCTTGTTGCCAAGAAGGCTAACGGCATTTTGGGCTGTACAAGTAGGAGCATTGCCAGCAGATCAAGGGACGTGATCATTCCCCTCTATTCGGCATTGGTGAGGCCTCATCTGGAGTACTGTGTCCAGTTTTGGGCCCCACACTACAAGGTGGTTTTGGAAAAATTGGGAAGAGTCTAGCGCAGGGCAACAAAAATGATTAGGGGGCTGGAGCACATGATTTATGAGGAGAGGCTGAGGGAACCGGGATTATTTAGTCTGCAGAAGAGAAGAATGAGGGGGGATTTGATAGCTGCTTTCAACTACCTGAAAGGGGGTTCCAAAGAGGATGGATCTAGACTTCTCAGTGGTAGCAGATGACAGAACAAGGAGTAATGATCTCAGATTGCAGTGGGGGAGGTTTAGGTTGGATATCAGGAAAAACTTTTTCACTAGGAGGGTGATGAAGCACTGGAATGGGTTACTTAGGGAGGTGGTGGAATCTCCTTCCTTAAGGGTTTTTAAGGCCCAGCTTCACAAAGCCCTGGCTGGGATGATTTAGTTGGAGATTGGTCCTGCTTTGAGCAGGGGCTTGGACTAGATGACCTCCTGAGGTCCCTTCCAACCCTGATATTCTATGATTCTAAGACCTTGTGGATGAGCAGGAACGGTGAGAATGTGTACAGCAGGTGCCCCTTCCACGAGAAGAGAAAGGCGTCCGCGAGCAAGCCTGGGCTGTGATTCAGGAAGGAGCAGAATTGCTGACACTTCCTGTTGCTTCGTTGCGAACAGGTCTATTTGGAAAATGTTGATCGCGACGTCCGGGGACAGAGACCACTCGTGACCGTGAAAAAATCTGCTGAGGCAATCGGCCAATTTGTTCTGCGAGCCCGGAAGGTACGATGCCTCCAAGTGTATCGAGTGGGCAATGCAGACGTCTCACAGCCTGAGGGCTTCTGACACGGGAGAGGAGAGAGCACCAACCTGTCTGTTTATATAGAACATCACTGTGGCATTGTCTGTCAACACTGATACACATCTGCCCTGTAAATGGGTTTGAAATGTCTGGCAAGCAAGGCGCACCGCACGCAGCTCCCTGACATTGGTCCCAGGGAGAACTTTCGCTGCACATCATAGACCTTGAGTCCTGAGTCTTCCTAGGTGCGCTCCCCATCCCATCGCTGACACATCTGTGACTAGTGACAGCGAGGGCTGAGGTCTGGAGAAGGGTCTGCCCACGCAGACTGTCTGTGGATTGAGCCACCACTGGAGGGACTCGAGGACCTGAGGAGTGATTGTGACCAGTCTGTCTGGTCTCGCTTCGGCCTGTACACTCAGGCTAGCCACGCCTGAAGGGGACAGAGCTGCAGCCTGACATGCTGTACCACATAAGTGCAAGTCGCCATGTGCCCAAGCAGTTTTAGGCAATTTCTAACCGTCGTGGTTGGGAACCTTTTGAGATCCTCTATGACGGCGCTCATGGCAAGGAAATGAGATACTGGAAGAAAGGCCCTGGCCTGAGTGGAGCGTAGGAGGGATCTGATGAACTCTATCCTTTGAGTGGGAGTTATGGTCGACTTCACTACATTCAGGATGAGGCAGAGCTGGAGGAACATCGTCCGCTCCAGGCTCACGTGGTCCTCCACTTGGGCCCGGGAGCAGCCCTTGATTAGCCAGTCGGGAATACCTGCACCTGCCGCTTCCATAGGAAGGCTGCCACGACCGCCATGCACTTGGTGAACACCCAAGGGGTCGCCAAGAGGCCAAAGGGAAGGACTGTGAACTGATAATGAATGTTGTTGACCACGAATCATAGGAACCATCTGGGGACACGTGAAAGTACGCATCCTCCAAGTCAAGGGCGGCATACCAGTCCCCCAGATCCAGGGAGGGAATGATGGAAGCCAGAGAGACCATGAGAAACTTAACAGATTTATGAATCTGTTGAGGTTTCACAGGTCTAAAATAGGCCTGAGCCCACCCTTGGCCTTGGGGATTAGGAAATATCGGGAGTAGAACCCCCTGCCCCTGAACTCCAGAGGACCTCCTCTACCGCCCCAAGTTGTAGGAGCATTTGCACCTCCTGCACTAGAAGTTGCTCGTGAGAAGGGTCCCTGAGGAGGGACAGGGATGGTGGGTGGGATGGCAGGAAAACAGAATTGGAGAGAAAACCATTCTCAAGACCCATTGGTGTGAAGTTATTTGAGACCAGGCATGGTAGAAATGGAATAGACGAGTCACAAAAAGAGGGGAAGGATCCGGGATTTGAACTGGTGCACCATCCTCAGGCGCAACTTCAAAAGTTCGGTTTTGAGGCCCGAGGAGGACTGAGATGGACGCCTCGGCCCTGTTTCCTATTACAGTCCTGTCTGGGAGGAGCAGAGTAGAAGCGTGGGGCAGGCTGAGATTTGAACAGCTTCCTTAGGGGGCCGGCGTGTGAATCCCCAGGGATTTAAGGATTGCCCACGAGTCCTTAAGGCTACGGAGCCTAGAGTCTGCTCGGAAAAGAGTCCTGAACAGTCAAAGGGTAGGTCCTGGATAGTATTCTGGGCCTCATGTGGGAGCCCCGAGACCTGAAGCCAGCAGCTGTGTCTCATGGCTATGGCGGTAGCCATCAAGCGAGTGGCCAAATCTGCCGAGTTCAAGGCGACCTGTAGGAAGGTCCTTGCGACCACCAGACCCTAAGTCCGAGTGAGCTGACCCAGGCCAGCTGTGGGTTTTTTATCATTGTGCAGATGTACCCTTGGTTGTTGTTGCTTCTTTATGAGGGAGAAAGTCCCTGAGAGGAATGATTTGAGGTTTGTTTGTTTTTTTTAAGATATTCTTTTGCCTTTAAAACTAAAAAGAACCCCACAGCCTTGGCCATCAGGAATGTCAAGTCTGATCTATCCTGGTTTTACTTGAGGGGCTTCTGGGTCTCAGGCCTCGTTAATTATGCAGAGCATGTAGATAGAACCTTTAACAAAGGTGTCCTTTTCCCAAAATGTTAACTAGGTGTTATTAAAAACAGTTTTAAAACAGTCTGATTAAAATTCACTTTCCCTTCTTGGCCTGTTAATTCAGGATTTCACAAGTTCCCCAGTGACTGAGTCTCAGAGAGCAAACGAGACCTGAATTTCTAACACAAGCGGGGGGAAAGGATTCCTTAAAAAACCCCTACCAAGCTAAGTGAAAAGGGCAGAAGCCTCAATTTTTTCCCCTTTAATCAGAAATGAAATCCCCCCTGCAGATGCTAGGCTGCTAATAATCTAACTGGTGTTCCCAACTATGCTCATTTCATTACTCTAATGTAGCACAGCTAGAATCATCAAGATTTGTCAAAAACTTCTCCAGACAAACTGATAAGGGACAAAACATTCTCTTTCCTCTCACCGGAACGGATCTAAAAACAAGAGCTGTGTCCTGCTGTGTCCCTGGCTACATGCAAGTGAAAGGAGGAATGTTGCCTTTGCAATATGTATTTGTAATGGCTAGATGCTGAACCATTAATGCCCATCAAAACAGGGTATTTCCTGCAGATTTATCAGTAAGAGAAACTTACACGACACACAACTCCCCATCCCCACAAGTAGAAGCGTGTGAAACACAGCCACTCCTCTGCAGCATGGGGGGAGATGTGATTTCCCCCACCACCACAACAGAAGCCAAACCCTATGTGGCATAGGCTCTACCTCCCGCCCCTCCCTCCAAACACAGGCTTTTCTTTATTCTCAAATTGATACATTTTTGATTTTGGAAATAAGTCTTCCCAGTTCCACTCCTTTGCCCCACCCTCAGGCTGACTCCGCTCAGCAACCTCTGAAAAGAAGTCCCTTTGGGTCCACAGGGCTATATCTGCAGCCCTCCTACTATCCCCTATTTGTCACAGCTGGAACCTCAAACTCTAACCCCTGTTCAATATGGGAATGGGTGACTCCTAGGCAGATCCAGTTACAGAACGTCTTGACCCAGAGTCTTCCTTATACTGCAGAATGAGAGTCTAGAATCTTGTGAAATGACATGTTTCAGCCCAATCCCCATTAAGAGCACACCACAAAGGTATCAGCTTGAAGGACATGACTTACCAACACACATTCTCCCAATGATCCGACAGCCAGCGATGGAAGCGTGAACAACAGGGATGGTCTCAGAAAGCTCCCCCTCAAAGATACTGCAATAAGACAGACAGTGAAATGATGCTGCAAAGCAAAGAGTGACATATACAGAGAATCCCATTCAATCCAGAGGGACTCATACCCCAAGGGAAATCAGGTCAAGACAGCTGAGAAGGAGATCTGATGTTCCTGACCTGTTTTATAAAGGTGAGTATGTCCATTTTACAGATGGGGAGACTGAGGGGCAGAGAAGTTCACTGACTTGCCCAAAGCTTCACAGCAGGTTAATGGCAGAGTCAGCAATGCAACTCAGGCTTCCTGAGCCCCAGTGCAGCGTGCCCTGTCCACTAGACCCACACGGTCTTCCCAACTACAACGAAGCCATTTCCTATTAAAGTGATGACTAGAATTCTTTGAATGTGCCAGCAACACCGTGAATAAAGAACAGGCTGATTGAATTTATTGGACTTCAAACAGCCTTTGACAAAGTCTCTCATGGGAAGCTAATAAGGCAACTAAAGTACTGTGGAGTGAGAGGTGAAGTACAGTCATGGGTTAGAAAACAAATGACACCTCTAGGACTGGTACTAGGACACCTGCTGTTTAATTTATTTATCAATGATCTGGATAAAGGGGAGAACAGTGAGGTGGCTAAAACTACATGCGACACCATTATCTGAGGCTACAGCCTTGTCTACACTAGTTTTGTTGGCAACATAAGTTACACAGCAATAAGCACACGTGTGCACAGCGCTATGTATGTGGAAGAGCTTCTCACGCAGACAGAGCTTCTGCCGCTCATGGAGGTGGTTTTATTATGCTGACAGGAGAGCTCTCTCCTGTCCGCAGAAAGCAGGGCAAACTTTTTGGCCTGAGGGCCATATCGGGATTCCAGAACTGTATGGAGGGCCGGGTAGGAAAGGCTGTGCCTCCCCAAACAGCCTGGCCCCTGCCCCCTATCCACCCCCTCCCACTTCCCACCCCGACTGCCCCCTCAGAGCCCCCAACCCATCCAACTCCCCCCCCACTCCTTATCCCCTGACCACCCCCACCCGGGAGCCCCCACCCCTAACTGCCCCCCCGGGACCCCACCCCCTATCCAACCCCCCTGCTCCCTGTCCCCTGACTACCCCGCCCCTTATCCACACCCCTACCTCGACAGGCCCCCCAGGACTCCCACGTCTATCCAACCGCCCTCTGCTCCCTGTCCCCTGACAACCCCCCAGAACCCTCTGCCCCTTATCCAACCCTCCCGCTCCCTGCCCCCTTACCATGATGCTCCGAGCACCAGGACTGGCAGCTGCGCCGCCCGGCTGGAGCCAGCCACGCTGCCGCGCAGTCCGGTGGCTCTCGCAGCCGCGCAGTCTCGAGCACCGGGGCAGGCCGGTGGCTCTCGCAGCCGCACTGCCCGGCAGGAGCTCGCAGCCCCACAGTTAGCACAGCAAGCTGAGCCTGCGGGGCAGGAGAGACTGCAAGGCCAGGGGCTAGCCTCCCCAGCCGGGAGCTCAAGGGCCGGGCAGGAAGGTCCTGCAGGCCGGATGTGGCCACAGGCCATGGTTTGCCCACCTCTGGCATAGAGCATCTTCACCAGATGCGCTGCAGGGGCACAGCTGTACTGCTGCAGCGCTGTACATGTAGACATGCCCTAAGTTAATCAAGACTGAAGAGGACAGCAAGGAACTTCAGAGGGACATAATCAAGCTAGGTGAATGGGCAACATGACGGCAAATGAAATTCAGTATTGACAAATGCAAGATAATGCAGGCTGGAGGGACCGGTCTGAACTACTCGTACATCTTACTGATAAGTTAAATGTAACAAGCCAAGAAAAAGCTCTAGGTATCCAGGTGGGCAGCTCAACTGAAACCTCTGCTCAACACCACCAATGGTCAAAAAGCAAACAAGAAGGTAGGAAACAGAAGGAATGGAGAATACTGGAAATACAATGCTGTTACATAACCCAGTGGTTCTCAACCAGGGGTACGCATACCTCTGCGGGTACACAGGGGTCTTCCAGGGGTACATCAACTCATCTAGATATTTGCCTAGTTTTACAACAGGCTACGTAAAAAGCACTGCACAGTCAGTACACAGACTTGTGTATACTGCTCTATATGCAGAAATGTAAGTACAATATTTATATTCCAATTGATTTTATAATTATATGGGGAAAAGGAGAAAGTAAGCAATGTTTCAGTAACAGTGTGCTGTGACACTTGAATTTCTGTCTGATTTTGTAAACAAGTAGTTTTTAAGCGAGGTAAAACTTGGGATACGCAAGACAAATCCGCCTCCTGAAAGGGTACAGTAACCTGGAAAGGTTGAGAGCCACTGCTATAAACTAATGGCCCTGTCCTAGCCTAACACATTCATTTCTAGTCACCTTTCTAAGGAGATGCAGCAGGACTATGGGAGACCCGAGCTGCGTAAGGAGACCGTCTGGATCCCAGCTCTCTTTATAACCCTCCGGGGATTATAAAACACCAGCCTCTTCTTCCAAGAGCATCTAGACTGCAAGGGCGGGGAGGATGCGCCGAGCCCCAGGGCCGGGGAGGGAGGGGGGC